>NC_067398.1:652915097-653173819 GCF_016432865.1 Antechinus flavipes
TGCTGTTTGGCAATGCAGTCAAATTCAAAGGAACAGACTCTTAAAGCCACATATTGACTGAGAAAACCACAGATTAACATTATTTGTGTTGAAGTGTATTTTTATTTTGTTAAACATTCTTCAATTATATTTTCATCCGGTTTGGGTCTCACTTGGGGAATTCTGTGGGCTGCATCAAGTTGAAACCTTTCTGTTTTGGAATTTACAAAATGCTTTTACATATATTATCTCATTTGATCCTCACAGCAACTCTGCATGGTAGGTGCAATTATTATCCTCATTTTACAGATGAGGAAACTGAAGTTGAAAGTCATCAAACTAACTAGCCCAGGGTCACAAAGCTAGAAGTATTTGAGGTAAGATTTGAACTTAGTTCCAAGAACAGTACTCTATCCACTATGAAACCTAGCTGTCTATTAAAGGGAACTAGCAGAGAGTTAGTAATTTTCAAGGTCACACAGCCATTAGGCAATTGGGAGACCTAATTTCACTGAGGCTTGATCTAGTAGAATATATGTTCCCTGAGGGCAGGAACTATTTATGTATCTCCAGGACCACAGTATCTTGCACATACTGAGGGCTTAATATATATTTGCTGAATTGATTGATAAGTCTTTTCATCTGTAAAATTAAGGTAAAAGACTATCCCGATGGGTCCCTGGGAGGCCAAAACAATACTTGAAATCTTTGTAAAGTACAAAACTCCATGAGGACATCTCTTAAAACTAATACTGCCCCTCAGGGTGCTTTCTTTCCATTGCCTTGGCAAGAAGTTCTTAGCTATATTCAATGTAAAGAATGTATCAGTCTCACACTACGAGTAGACTAGAAGACTCAAGAGTCCTGTTTCTCAGTTTGTTCACATTGCCCACTCCCTCCCTTCACCTCCATCTCTAGTAATGAAAATTACCATTCCTAGTAATGATATTCTGAATTTATCCATTGAACCTGACCCCTCTGGGAAGATAAGGAAGGTGGGCCAGCAAAGAAGATTAATGGAGAGAATGGGAAATTATGGCTTGGGAAGAGGAATGGGGCACAAGTGCGTCAGGATACAGTGGTGATAGTGCTGTTGACCATTCATGTGAATCACACTTCCAAGGAAGCATCTCAGTCTAGTTTGAAACAGGCAGAAGGAGAGGAGAGGCAACTCTATACTTTGCTGTTTGGTGGGACATATCTAAGTACCTCCTTGTCAGAGATGCCTTTCCTGAAGGCAAAAAGAACTGACCAATTAGATTTTCTTCTAAAATGTAAATAAACATCTGAGACACATTAAGACTCACATATATTCATCCCTGTGTCCTACAACAGAGAAGATTTGTGGGGAAGAATATTGATTTAAAACAAAAAGCTGAGCTTATTAGAAGCCACAACAAGGGAAGGGACAAGACAGCTCAGATGCAGCTCCATTTTAATGCCAATCAATACCAGCTAACTTGGGGAGTCAGTCGTTTTTAGCTCCCAGTGCAGGGGATATGTATCTCCATATCTCCAAAACTTTTACTGACAGGCCTCACATCTGCATCATCTCAAAGTTACTCCTTCAAAATCAGTTCCATTCCAAGGTAGGATATCTCTGTCTGAACTTGGTGATAATTCTTTTAACTTGGAAAATAAAAATAAAAACACATAGAAATAAGAGATCAGCTTAAAAACTGAATAAAAACAGTTCATTTTGATTCTAGTCTTTCCTTTATATGGCTCCCATTTTAATTCAACAACACATAGTCTTCTCTTGAAAAGTAAAAGTATTTCTTAGGAGATATGTCTCTTTGGGAAAGCTCTGAGATTATTTTTCCCTCTAGTTTATAAATCACTTCCTTCAAGATCCTTAATTAGAGTTGACTTCTAGATGGTTTGGATATTGCCAGGGTGCCAGGAATACATATTTTTAATTCTGGCAGGTGATAGTTAAAGTCAGGGCAATCAACTTCCTGTACTTTCTCAGACCCCAAAGAAGGTCTCTACCACTGCCACACCTTAATGCCTTACCCTAGAGAGTAAGATAATTTCAGGTTAATCCCACTTCTTTTTGGAGACTCATCCACCCAATGTACCAACAGATAAATCTCCTCAAATGACTCCACCAATGTGAACTATAGCACCTCCTGGGAAGAGAAGGGTAGCAGAAATCTTTACCAGATGGATTGTAGCTTAATGCCTGGGACTGGGCAATACCATACTCTGGTATTACACTGTGAAAGCTCATCCTATGAACAGCAATAAAATTAATGCAAAGGGGATAAGGCTGTCTTTAGAGTAGAAGATAGAAATGAAACTACTGCCAGAGAGGAAGGGGAGATTTGGAGACCCTCAAATCCTTTAGAGTCTCTAAACCAGGCAAATCTGTTCAATCCCCAGAACCAAGAAAATACATATCCCTGCACCCACAAGGAGAGGGCACTGGCAGTGGATTCTTAGACAACTCTATTAATAAAAAGCAGTCTCAAACCAGGACATGAATCACCAATGGCTTTTGTCCAGAACATCACAGTTGGGAGGTCAAAGAAAGAACCAAGGAAAATGGTAGCATCAATTTTCCAGGCCTAGGCTATTCCCCTTGAGAAAGGAGGAGAGGGATAAATGAATAATATCAAGAGTCAATGGGATCTCTAAACCCAAGTTTAATCAAGGCACACCAGTTGTATAGGAAAGAGGACAAATCCAGAAACCAATTAGGACGGAATGATATGCATAACTAACATTCTTCAGGGCTTTAAATTTTTTCCATTATCAACATCTCTAGGACAACTAAATGAGATCAAAGTATAGGTATTATCTCTAATTCCTAAATAAGGGGACTAAGGAGTAGAGACATTCAGTGATTTGTTCAAGTTACGCATCTAAGTTGAACCACAATTAAAACTCAGTTCTCCTGATTCTGAACACAGGGTTCTGAATCTACAATTCTTTTAGGACCCTTTCTGGGAGATCTAAACTAAACCACAGGAATTCCACAACCTTCTTAAGGGGACCTAATCTCATAGCCCAAGTCCCAATGTTATTGGGTCTCTTCTATTTGGGAGAAGTCAAGGGGAAGGACCTTAAAGTGATCCAAAGGGCTGATAGAACTAGTCATAGGTGGGACACACCAATAGAAAAGAAAGAGATTGGCTCTTATCTCCAAGACAGACAGGGCTATAAAGCTAGCTTCCTAGGTTAGGAGTTAGCATTTAATCTGGGAAGTGACTTTGCCGTGGTCTGATCTTGCCGAGTACTGTGTTCAGTTCTGGATACCATACTTTAGGAAAGACAGACAAGCTGCAACAGGTCCAGAACAGGGTAGCCAGGATCAAAAGAATTCTAGATAACATGCTATATCAGGACCACTGGAAGGAATTAGAATAAAGTAAGCTGGAGGAAAGAAGAGTTAGAAAGGACCTGAAAGAGGTCTTCACGAATCTGAAAATCTATTAAGTGGAAGAGAAGTTGGATTACCTGGCTCCAATGGAAAGAACTAGGGGCAACATGTGAAAGTTGTAGAGGCAAATTTAGGCTCCATGTAATTAGAAACTTCCAAACAATCAGAACTGTCCCAAAATATAATGGACCTAATTGAGAGGAAGTAGGTTCCTCCATCAATGGAGGTTTTCAAGTAAAGGTTGGATGACCTCTTATGGGAAGACTGTAAAAAGGATTGGCTCAGATGGTCCCTGAAGACCCTCTTTAAAACCTGTATAACCCAATCAAATTGGCCTGCCTGCTCCTCATAATCTGCCTTCCACTTCTGCATTCTTGCCTATGCTCTGGCTAACCACTATACCTAGAAAGTGCTCCCTCTTTATCTTGACCACTTAGAATCCATAGGCTCAAGGATCAGTTCAAGCACTACATTCTACATGCTTTTATAGTTGAATTTTGTTTTTAAAAAATTAACAAGCATGTGTTTTTTTCTACTTTTCACCTACCTCCTTCTCCCACCCAGTAAGAAAGAAAAAAAATACAACTTTTGTAATAAGAATGCATAGTAAAATAAATTTCTACACTGGCCATATCCAAAAATATATGTCTCATTCTGTCTGTAGTTAATCTCTTTTACATGAAACTTTTCTGGATCCCCAAGTTGCTAGTATTCTCCCTAAGTCACTTTGTATCCATTTTGTATAAATGAAATGTTTATGTTGTTTCTCAAAACGTACATAAACTTTGAGAAGACAGGGATTGTTTCAATTGTTGGTTTTGTAGCCCTAATATCAAGTATTCTCCACAAAGTAGATGATTAATAAATGCCTTTTGATTAATTAATTGGGATCTTCCAGATGGGAAGAACTAACACTTGTATTTAGCTACAGAATTAAAGAGGATGAATTATAGACCATGGATTTATCATTTTCATGTAATTTTTATTTTTGAACAATTGCACATATTCCATGCCTGAGACTTTTGTCATATGTCCTCATAGTTCTAACAGGAAGTTTTTGATCCTACTTCCAATGGGAAGTGGTGCCTGGGGCTCCACTCTGGAGATACCTCCTGCAACACGACATTTTCTTATTCTTTAGAGAACACAATGTTCCCGCACTGGTGCTATAGCCCCTCATGTCTCTGCAGAAGGAAAAGAGTTGAACTACAAAATGTTCAGCCCTGGAAGATAGCAAGAAAATGACACTAAACTAGAAGACAGCTAAGACATAGCTTTGCGCATTTTCAGCCAGAGGTCTTTGGACAAATATGTTTGCTCATCTATAGAATTAGGAAAATGTCACTTGTAAGATGGAAGCCTCTGTATGAAAGCACATGTCACTCCAACATGTCACAGAGCACCTTAGGCCTCTGTAACCTAGAAGTTTCTCCTTTAAACATCTCTGCTTGCTCAAGATTTTCCTTCCCTCAAGGATAACCCAGCTATTCAGCAGCTGAGTCACCACCATTTTGTCTCCCTAATCTAGGTCATCCAGAGACAGTGTCCAATTTATGGGCTTCATCTCCTCTATACTCTCATTCCTCTCCAGTCTACCCTAATCTCTCTTCTAATTCCAATAACCTTTCCTTCCCTACTGCCCTTACAGTATTAGTTCTTTTGTCTAACTCCTCTTCATCTTTTAACTCTTCCCCTTATATTGTTCTCTCTTTTTACGTTAATTAAAGTCTGGTTTTGTGCTGAGAACTACAAATCACTGGCTGATCTTTCCAATCTTGACCACTCTTGTTCCCTCTCACTCATTCCCCTACCTCATTGGGTTTGGAGCTTGTCAGTTTACTCCTTGTTCCCCGATGCCACTTCCAGACCCCTTTTCTCTCTCAAGTACCTTTCCTCATAACTACTTAATACCTATTTGCTGAATTGTTCTGAGATTGGACTAGATATTCTCTAAGGATTCTTCCACATCTAACATGAACTTATTCCAAGAACTGGCCAAGTCAGTCAATCAACAAGTATTTATTAAGTGTCTACTATGAACTCAAGAAGTATTCAAAACATCCAAATTCACAATCCTTCCCTCTTCCTGCCTTACATGCCTGCTCTTTGATATCCTCATTCACTCCCAAAATTTCTACTATCATCTCAAGTCAGTGGAGAGCCAAATATTTCTTTGTAGCTTTAACTAATCTCCTGTATTCCAGGCCCTCATTTCCAGCTGTGTGCTACATGTTTCTATTTAGATGACCCCAAGCATTTTAAATTCACTATGTCTGAAACCAGATTCATTGGCTTCCTTCTTCCTGACTACTTTTTCTTCCAAAGCCACTCAGGCTTGAAACATTTCTTTTACTTTCTCTTGACCCTATAAATATACAGTCATTAATTCAGTGCCTAGAGTGGATGGGATGATGATAACTGAGAAAAGAGAGAAAGCAAAACATCTTCTAGTTTTTCTTTTCCAATGTTCTTTGGCTCTACTACACTTCACTCACAATCATAGACCTCATCATCGCTTGGAATTGCTTTTCTTCTAAGATTCTGAAACTTCATTCTCTGCAGAGAACTTCTGTTATCCCTCAATTTATCTTCCTCCCTTTGTTCTCATCTTGACTTCCAGTGCCGAGTCAAATCTCTTTTTTCTCTCTCAGTCCTCTGGCATTGATATGTAGAATGGATTGGAGGGGAAAAGAACTAGAAGTAGGGAAGTAGGGAAATACGTTATTTCATTTGCCTCCCCATGCATACTGGACCCCACAGTCAGTCACTGCAACAATGTGCCCACCCACTAGTCCTACAATCCTTTCCCTGCCTTGTCCATCCACCATACCTGCTTTGTTGATTCTCAATCCTGGATAAACCCCACCATCCTCCTCTGCTCTTCCAGGGCTGCAATGTGCTGCTAAAGCAAGCCACAAATTATGCCAAGCATACCATAAATTCAGCTCAATGCCCCTAGGCAATCCTTTTATTTCTAGTTTATTAACTCTTTATCATACTCACCTTACTGACTGTTCCAAATCTCTTTGATTATTAAGCTTCCATCTTAAATTTTGACTCTTACCTTTATCTTTTTACCAAAAATACTATAGTAACACAGCTGGATGCCCTTCAATTCTCTACCTCGCAACTTCTCCATCTTCACCCATCTTCTCCTCCTTCCTTACCAACTGAGAGGATAAAGGAGCCCTTCTTCAATCAATTCAAATTCACAAACATTTATAAGCTGTCTACAAAGCATTGTTACATGATGGGGATGTGAATATAAAAATGGTAACATAACAAGGTGGTACTTACTAGGGTGGAACAAGTGTGACATACATGTTCACAAATGGTCATAATCAAAGGTGGGATGTGATGGGAGCAAAAGAGAGGTCAAGTGTTCCAGGGAAATTGAAGGTGAGGAAAAAAAATTTCAGTTGGGGGTACTGGGGAAGATTCTATGGAGAGTGAGAAGAATTCAGACAGATAAGATGAGGCGTCTATCCTAGGCAAAGGGAATGCCCCATAAAAATACATGGAGTTGGGAAATATGTGGAGATTGGAAAAGCAAATTAAGAGTTCAGTTTAGCAGGAATGTGGAATATATGAAAGGGAGTATTGTGAAATTAATCTGAAAAGGTAGAAAGGGATCAGAAAAATTAGGGAACACTTTAAGAATTTGCATGATGTCCTCCTAACAAATGTTAATGCTATGTCCTTGGTCCTATTTCCTCCCATTTCTACCAGAACCTCATTCCATCAATCATTAGCTCTCTTTCTTTCATTTTTAGTCATTTCCTCCCCACTTCCTTTTTCCACATTCATGTGTTCAAAAGTCTCCTCTATTACAATATAATGTTCCCTCTGCCCTGATATCCCAGTGAAGGAATTGTACTCACCATTATTCAACAAATATTCCTTAGGGACTTACTATGTTTAAAGCACTGTGCTAGGCAACCTACAAAGTTTACTTAAGTAACAGTGCCTGCCCTCTTAGAACTTATAGCCACTAGGAGACATACATATAGCCATAAAAATACTATTACATAAGGATTGGAAAGGACCTGAGGAGTTGATGTCATTGTTAAGTAGAGATATAGTAGAAACTAGCATTCTATATTTTTCTTATCACCCAAAGTTCTAAGAAAGGCCATCTACAATAATCACCTTCACTTCCTATCTTCTCAGTCACCTGCTTAGACCTTGTTACCTGGCTCCAACCTCATCGTTTGATTGAAACTGCTCCCTCCAAAGCTCATAGTTTTTTCTTCATCTTTATCCTGCCTTTTGTAGCCTTTAACATTGTTGATTACCCTTTTTTCCAGGTTTTTTTTTGGGGGGATACTATCCTCTCCTGCTTCTTCTATCTATTTGAACTCCTTTCTCAAACTCCCTTGCTGGATCTTTATCCACATCACACCTGCTAACTATGGGTATTCCATAGGCCTCTATTCTTGGACATTTTCTCTTTTTCTTTATAGTGTTTCACTTGGTGATCTCATCAACTTCCATAGATTCAATTATCATATTACACTAAGGATTCTCAAATTTAGTGATATTACCCTAAGTTCTCTGCTGACCTCCAACTCTCTCATCTTCAACTGCCTATTAGAATTAGAATTAGTAGATGTCCTATAGACATCAAAATTAAACTTTTATCTTTTCAAAGTTCTCTAGTACTGTTGAGGACATGATTCTCCCAGTCACTCAGGTTTGCCATCTAGTTGTTATCCTAGACTTCTCACTTTCTCTAACTTCCCATATCCAATCTGTTGCCAAGCCTATGGAGATGACCTTCATAACTATTTTTGCATGTGCCTCCTTCTGTATAGATCCTCATCACCTTATGTCTGAACTACAGAAATAATCTGTTGGTTGATATGCTTGCCTCAAGACTCTACTTGTCCATCCTCCACTCAACTCCCAGAAATCTTAAAATGTAGTCTGACCATGTCATATCTTCCCATCCCTCAATAAATTATAGTGTCTCCCTATCACCACCATATAAAATCCTGTTGGTGTTCAACGCCCTTCATAATCTACAGTCTCTCCCCCACAATCCTCCAGTTTTCTGATACCTTTACACTTCCTACATGTTCTTCACTCCAATGACACTAGCCTCCCTGTTGTCCCTTACATAAGACACTCCATGAATTAAAAACATTGTTGAATAATATTTTCCCCAATTATATATAAAGACAATTTCTAACATTCTTTTTTTTTTTTTAGTTCCAAATTTTCTCCCTCCCTGTTTCACCACCCCTCTCCCTGAGATGGTAAGCAATTCGATATAGGTTATACATGGGAAATCATGCAAAACATATTTCTATATTAGCTGTTATGAAAAAAGACACAGACATCCTCCCAATCCCCCTCCTTCCCATACATACACAAATGAAAAATAGGATGCTTTGATCTGCATTAAAACTCCATCAGTTCGTTTGGACATGTATACTTATATTGTATTTAATTTATACTTTAACATATTTAACATGTATTGGTCAACCTGCCATCTAGGGGAGGGGGTGGGAGGAAGGAGGGGAAAAATTGGAACAAAAAGTTTGGCAATTGTTAATGCTGTAAAATTATCAATGCATATAATTTGTAAATAAAAAGCTATAATAAAAAAAATAATTAAAAAAAAAAACTCCATCAGTTCCTTGTCCACTCCAAGCAATTTCCCTGGTTGTTCCCCATAACTGAAATGCTTTCTCCGCTCAACTCCTACTCCTGGCTTCCCCAGCCTCCTTCAAGACCCTTCTAAAATCTCACCCTCTAGAGGAAGCCTTTTCTAATCCCTAGAACACTAGTGCCACGTTTCTTTAGATTATTCCCTATTTATAGTTTATTTGTATAGTTATTTGCATGTAATCTCCTCTATTAGACTGGTGCTTGACACAATGCAAGATATTTAATAAAATGTTTACTGACTAACTAAACTGCTCCTTCTCAGTCTCTTCTACTAGATCATTATCCATAATGATCTATGTGGGCGTGTCAAAACACTCTGTTCTGGACATTTTCTTCTCTCTCTACTTGTTTTCTCTCTTGATGGCCTCATCAGCTTTCATGGATTAATTATCAGCTCTATGCTGACAACTCCTAGATCTATATACAATGTCTCAAGTCTTAGTACAACTTTTAAATAGCTTTAAATGGTACTAAATCTTTTGGGATACTCTGTATTCAGTTTCTTCCCTAAGCACCAATCTCACACTGCCAATTGCCTATGAAATATTTTAAACTGTTTGTCCCCAAGGTATTTCAAATTCAGTATGTTCAAAACAGTACTCAGTCTTTCCTTCCAAAATATATCCTTCTTCTGGACTTCTCTATTTCTGTTGAAGACACCACCATCTTTCCAGTCAAAGAATTTTGTGTCATTCTTTTTTGTCATCCTTCACTCTTCACTTTATTCCACAAAGCCAGGTGTCAGACTGTGGAGACATACTCAAGATCTGATCCTTCTTGCTTAATCTATTGTAACCAGACTTTTAATTGGTCTCCCTGGATTAATTTTTCCCTACTCTAATCCACCCTTTACACTACTGCCAAAATAATTTCCCTAATTCTAGGTATAATCATATCACTCTTCTACTCAATACATTCTAGTGACTCCCTTTAATCTACCTTTTCAGACTTATTCCACTTACTCTCTTTCATATACACTGCAGTTCATACAAATTATCTTCCTTAATTTTCTTCATACAGATCACTCCATTTTTTGGTCTCCATGCATTTGCCTAAAATACACTTCCTTTTTCACTCTTGCCTCTTAGAATTCTTTCAAGGCTCACCTAAAGTGTGACCCTCTACATTTAATCTTTCCTAATTTCTTACTGCTGTTAGAAATTGCCTACAAAATTACTTGATCCCTTCTTCTTTCCCTCTTCCCTTGCTTCTTTCCTCTTTTCCTCCTTCCCTTTCTCATCCTTTTTTCCTTTCTTCCTTTTCTCCTCCCTAGCTTCCTTTCTTTCTCTATTGCTTCTTCCCTTTCTTCTTTCCTTCTGCAATTCATTTCTTACTCTCTTCCTGCTTTCTTTCCTCTTTTTCTAGCTATAATATAAGCTCCTTGAAGGCATGAATTGTGTCTTTGTATCCCCGTCACCTAGCACAGTACCTGACGCATAGATGGTGATGTTCTCTAATGCTCATTAAGGAAAACATCTAGGTGATCTTGATGAGTTTGTTCCAAACCTAGATGGCTACATCTATGGATGTAGATAACTGTCAGAGATGATTGCTGAGCCACTTTGAAAGACTATAGAAAATAGGAGCTCTTTAGAATGGGAGGCAATTGTCCATATTGTCAAAAATGGGTAGAGAATGGAGTCTGCAAACTGTAGATCAGTAGGACTGACTTTGATTATTGCTAAAATTCTAGTAACTACTATTAAAGGGATGGTTAGTGCCAATCTAAAAAAAGAAAGTCATGATCACAAAGGCTTCATCAAGAACAGGTCGTGCAGTGATTGTGAACTAGTTTCATCATTCTGAAAAGCAATTTGGAATTAAGTGAAGAAAGTCATGAAAATGTCCATACCTTTAACCCACAGATTCCACTGTTAGATATGTAATCCAAGAAAAGCAGTGATAAAAAGAAAGGTCACACATATATTATTCCAAAATATTTGTAGCAACACTTTTTTGTAGTAGGAAAGAATTGAAACAAAGTAGATGCCAACAGACAGAGATGGTTAAACATGTTAAAATATATGAATGTAACAATATTATGCTAGGAGAAACATTCAATAGGATGGATGGAGAGATGCATAGGAAGATTTGTATGGACTAATGTAAAGTAAGCAGAGCCAGGAAAACAATATGTACAATTACCTTAACATTGTCAATGGAAAGGACAATAACAAAACAATAAAAATTGAAACTATCATGACCAAGTTTGGCCACAAGGAAAAGATATGAGATTCTTCCTTTCTCTGCAGAAATGAAGGTCAATGGGAATAGAATACAACATACCTCCCCGATGTGTTCAATAGTTTTTCTCCTTTCATTAGTTATTTATTTATTTTGGAGGAAGGCAATCAGGGTTAAATGTCTTCCCAGGATCACACAGCTAGTAAGTATCTGAGCATTTGAACTCTAATCCTCTGACTTCAGAGCTGGTGCTCTATACTGAGCCACCTAGCTGCCTCTTTGCTACTTCCTTTTAATGCTTTGTTATAAAAAATGGTTTTCTAACAAGGAAAAAATTGGAAATATAGCCCATGTAAAAAAACCAAACAATATAAATAAAACTTATTTTAAAAGTAGGTTATTAGATTGATAGATCAGGGAAATCTACAGATAGAATTTTTCCAGATTTTAGCCAAACATTTGATAAAAGTCTCTCAAGTTATTTTTGTGGACAAAATGGAGAGATGTAGGTTAGGTAACAGTCAGGTAGAGAAGGTAGATATGGAGAGGCTTCATGAAATAAATAAGATGAGTTGAGCTTTAAAGTCTGAATGGATGGGCACAGAGAAAATAAGAAAAGGTACAGGCAGAAAACTGGATGAGTTTGAGCCTAGTACGGCCAAAGTCAGGGGAAGCAGTTAGTGAGGGAGCAGCAGAGACAAAGCTAGCAATTTTGAACAAGCAACACAAAATGTGCCCTCAAATCAACTTTGTAATTTGTGATGTAAAAAGATAAGTAATTAAGACACATTCAGATGAGTGGGAGCAAGAATTAGCTACTATAGTATCTCACAAATAGTTTCTATTAATAACGCATGCCATCTGGTAGTTTCCTCTTTTAAAATAATCTGATAACTACAGAAGACAGTGTGGCCTAGTGGATGGGATGCTGGACTTGAGAGATAGGAAGACTCAGGTTCAAATTTTACCTCAGACACTTTTAAACTGTGAAACTAAGCAAGTTATTTGATGTCTCTAAGCCTCAGTTTCTTCACCTATAAAGTGTAAATAATAACAACAGCTCTAGTAATTATTTGATGTGATGGCTGTGCAGATCAAATGAGATGTGAATCCTTAGACCTAGGCACTAAATTAAATTGTCTTTATGCTACTGAAGGAGTATATGTACAATCGATTAAGAGATGCCAATTTTAATATAGCACTTTTAAAATCACTATTTTAAAATTTTAGAACCCTCAAAATCTCAATGTCTGATGGCAAAATCCCAGCTGCTGCTATTTCGAGCCCACCAAGTGAGCTACTGTGGAGCTAAGCCTGGAAAGGGAGAGGTACAAGGTTGCCAAATAAAGAGCACTGAATGCCAAGCAAAAGTTTAAACTTGGCTAGGTGAACAATAAAAACTTTCTTCAGACTTTTGTGCTGGTGAGTGCTAAGGCGGATTTACACATCTTTTTGGATGAAATCTGAGATTCCATTAATAGAAAAAACTTCCAGTGAGGAAATTTTTTCTACCAATGCAGCTCTCTACTTACTCTGTAATTTAGAAGCTTACTGGAGTTTCCTGGGGTTCTAAGAAGCCAATGGATTTACTCAAAGTCACACAGACAACATGTCAGAGACAGGATTTGAACCCAGGTGTTTCTGAATACGAGGCCTACATTCTACTGACAACTTTACACTGCCTCTTTTAAACTCAGGGTTTCTAATCTCTTTGAGGAGGTGAGGGAGAGCTACCAGCTTGAATTCTTTACATAAGAAATATTCTGACAGTAGATCAGAAAGTAGAGAAAAACAGGCAAGAAGGCCTATTTTCAGGTTTTTGCAATATCCAGATGTCTGGAGATAACAGCCTGGTAGCAGGGGGCCAAGACCTGGGGACAGATAGAAGGGAGCAGATGTAAGAGATGCTGCAAAGATGGAACTGACAAGATTTGATATCCATCTAGTCACTTGGCTATGGGAGGGGAGGGGAAGATGAGAATATGGAGGCATAATCTGCAGCAGCAGAAGACAGAGAAGAGAGAGTAGACAGCAGAAGATGGTAAAGAACTATGACACTAAAGTCACATACATTTTGAAGTATTAAAAGTTATGACAAATGAAGATTCACTCTGTTCATTCAACCATCTGCAAATCAGTTGTAACCACCATTAAAAATGTAGACTCTAAGAGTATGAAGGGCCTGCATAAGCCATCCAGTCCAACCCACACCTGACCAAGAATTCCCCACTGAACTACTCGGAAGTTTCTAGTGACAGGAAACCCATCTGAGGCATTCCATTTCTATTTTAAACAGCTTCAAGTATGAAAAGTTCCCCCTTATATCAAGCCTAAATGTGTTTCTTTGTGACTTTAATTCATTGCTTTAATTCTGCCTAAAGCTGAGCAGAATCAAGCAGTCTTCTACAGGGCAGCCTTTCAAACACTTAAAAACAGCTACGATATTTGCTCTAAGCTTTTGTGAGGTAAAACATCACCAGTTTCTTTATCTCATCCTCACCTGGCATGTATTTCAGGCTTCTCACTACTCTGGCTGCCCCCTTCTGGACAAGAACTTATCTTTGTATTTCTGACCCGAAGCTGGTTTTTGCAGACCCACTCACGACCTCCCAATCATTAAGTGAAGCATCTTTTTTCTCGGTCCTCATTCTCTGTGACATCTCTGCTCTCAAAAAATATTAGTTAAGTTGAATGATCTATTCCTCTTTGAGATCCTCTTCTCCCTTGGTTTTGGGAGACCCATTTTGATCCCTCTATCCCTCCTCAGAATTATGGCATCCCAGAATTCCAAAGTCAGAGGTCCCTTAGTTCAAATCATTTCTTGCCAGGTTGCTTCACAATATCTCCAAATGACCTCTCAGCTTCTTCCTGGAAACTGAGGAGATGAGCTCTTCACATCATATAAGTTTATTCCTCTATAATCCATTTGTGCTTTACCTTACATTATAGTGA
The DNA here is from genome assembly GCF_016432865.1 of Antechinus flavipes. Classification (NCBI taxonomy): domain Eukaryota; kingdom Metazoa; phylum Chordata; class Mammalia; order Dasyuromorphia; family Dasyuridae; genus Antechinus; species Antechinus flavipes. The sequence continues at coordinate 652,929,271 of NC_067398.1, forward strand.
TCATCCATCACTTCCTTTCTCCCTCTACTAGCCTGAGAGTTCTGGGAGAACAGAGATTGGGTCTTATATATCTTTCAATTTCCCACAAGGCCTACCCACAGAAAATAAGCACTAGGTAAACACAGGGTGGAATAATGGAGTAGTCTAATAACTTCCAAATTTACTGCTCCCCTCCCTCCCAATCCAATCTGCATATGTTGCCAGGGTAAACTCTAATGCATCACTATGGTAAAGTCACTCCTTCTTTACTTCAAAACGACTCCCACTGTTTAAACAATAAAGTCATAACTCTTTGGTCTGGTATCTAATGTCTTCCAAAAACGGGTCCCAACCTAGCTACTTTCTCTCCTAGAACTCCCTGACACACATGACAGTTTCCTTACTGTCATCCAAACATATCTTCTGCATTCCCACCTCCATTACTTTAGCTTAAGTCATTCCTCCCATCTGAACTGCTCTCCTCTATTAATTCATCAAAATTCTATCCACCCTCTTCCACGAACCCCATCCCAAGTTCATAAAGCTCTCTTCTTCTGAACCTGGATAGTGAAACTGTCTGTCCCACACTTTGGACAATGCTGGCCTCATGATGTCAGATAACTTTCTGTGCTTTAATTTTGTTACTCCTCACTAGCTTCCCATAGTTCTGTGAGGCTAGGACTGTGCCCAACCCTTCTTTTCTTCCTTGCTAATCTAGGGCAAGGGGTAGGAGGTAGCACTGGTACTGGGCAGAACAGATATTCAGTAAATGTTTGTTGCAGGAAGAAAGTAAAGAGTCCTACAAAGGACATTTTGTCCATTTGGCGATAAAGAGCTCCCTCCCCTAAACACATGGGAATCAGCATTTGTCAGGGTCTTTTGGAAAGAGGTGGGAAGGGAGGGACTGGCATCAGGCTATCTGCTACAAGGATGCTAACAGTTAAACGACAGCATGAAGGAGGATGAGTTACGGACCATGGGTTGACACTTTTTGGATCAGTTTATTTTTTAACAAATGGTATTAATACACATTTACAACAAAAGTTACAAAAATACCATCTTGGTGTTACAAAGGTCAGGGAGCAGAGGAAAGGGAGAGTGCTGTCCTTAAGCCACATCCAGTAAGTCCAAACCAAAGCCCTGGGCACACGTGCACTTTTCCAGGTACTGCACCCCATTCCGTATCCAAGGCTGGCTTGGGCTCTGGACCCAACTCCCCTTTCTCCCCCACCAGCTCCGAACACTGCCTCCCAGGCTCCTCCCACCCAGTACTTGCCATTGATCAGCTCCAGTGCCTCCTCTTTGCTCCGGGTAATCTTCTCCTGCCGCCAAGATGAGGGCCTTCGAGACTGGCTGTGTTTCACCAGCAGGTGTGAGCATCGGACCTTAGTAGGTTCACCTTGACCATTCTTGCCCACGCTACTTGGACGCTCCCATTGGCTGGCATTAGTAATATGGTTGAAGTAGTAGACTCGTCCTACAGACACAGAATGGGAATGGGGTATCACACAAGTTATAGTGGGCTTTATATACCTGGGAAGAGGGGAAGGATAGGAGTACACACTAAAGCAAATGCAAGACAAAGATCTTCCAAGTCATACAGGACAGGAAAGCATTGGTCACCCTGGGCCATATAAGGGACAGAAGTCATTCATTGGTCATCCTGGGAGTTGGAAAATATAGGGTCAAGTGACACTGAACCATAAAAGGGGCAGGCAGAACAAAGTGACCATCTGTCATTCTGAGCCATAGAAGAGGCTGGGTCACCCTACACACTGAGGGAGAAGGGGTGGAGAGAGCACCAGTCATCTTGGGCCTAGAGTGGGATGGGGGAAGGGGGAGAAAGCATTAGTCACACTGGTCCTGGAATGGGATGAGAACATAGGGTCATTTTTGGTCTTCATTGGAGTGGGAAGAGGAATACTATAGGCTTTATGTGGGTGAGATGAAGACTAATCCTCAGGATTTTACTAATGAGGTGGGGAAACACCAATCAATCATCTGGGGGAGAATATCAAACACCTTAGTCTTAAAACAAAGGGAAGCACTGATTAACCAGGACCTTGAGTGGGAGGGAGTATTGCTCATTCTCGGGGGAAGCACTGATAACTCTTTGATTTATGTTGGGGGGCTAGGGAACTGATGGTTCTGGTCCTCATACGTATGGACAGTTGGGGTGACAGAGGGTAATTGATCCACCTGGGCTTTATGTGGGGAGCACAAATCACCCTGGGAGTTATGGGAGCAGGAAGTACTGATCACCATACGAAGGGGAAGGGAGGTGGTGATCACCTTGGGCATTAAGGGGGGGCACTAACCACTTGGGGTTTTTGTGGGTGGATATTGATCACCCAGGCTCTGGATGCCTGGGGAGGTCTTATGTGGGATGGAGAGATGAGAAGGGCTTTTTACCTGGGCTTTCCCCGGGAGGGAACACTCACGGATTTTGGGAAAGGGATTACCACCGCCCATACATGGGGGAGGGGGCACTTATCTCCCGGGGGCCTTGGGTGGGCGGTGGTGAGGGGTGGGGAAAAGCATAGTTCATGCAGGCCTTCAGTGGGGGCGGAGCACTCATGACTGGGTCTCGAAGAGGGGAGCACTCATGCTCCTAAAGTGAAGGAAGTACTAATCCCTAAAGGCCTTATGGAGAGGAGGGAAGCAGGGGGGGAATGAGCAGCGCTGACAATTTGGGCCTTATGAGGGGGAAGGGAATACTGATCCCTCCTGGACCTTTACAAGTTCTGGGGGTCTTCGAAGGGCAAGGACGGGGAAGACAACGGGGGACAAGGAGCCAGTCCAGTTCCCACGCTGGTGGCCTCAGGCCGACCCGTTACCTGGCCTCCTCATTTCCCAGGACTGGGCGGGGCTGGAGGGGGGGGCAATAGTCGCGCGGGGCTATCATTACTGGGCCGCAGGTCGTGGGATGATGGGGAAGGGGTGCAGGGCCCGATCCTGGGGTGTCCGCACTCATTCTTCGCCTCCTCCACCCCAGCGCGCCCTCCCTCCACCCCGTGGCACCTGAGCTGCGGCTCATGCGCTTCTCCCAGCCTGACGGCAGCTTCTCTTCGTCCGCCATCTTCCCTCCTGCCGCAGCACCAGCTCCGCCTCTGCCCCGCCGTCCCCACTGATTGGCTTCACACCTCCCGCATCGAGCTCTGGTCGTGTCATGGATTGGCTGTCCCCACGGCAAAGACCCACCCCGGGCCTCCTCACTTGCTGCCAGAAAGGCGCGGGGGCGTTACCTCTTGTCATTCCGACTCCGCCCACAGGCACCCTATTCCTTAACCCCACCCCTCTTCAAGCCCAGCTCGGTAAGTGGTGGAATGAGGAACAGAGGCCGCTCTTCATTATGGCTATTGGTGAAAAATAGAAAGACCACCCCTTAACTTCCGCCTCTAGCTTCAGGGCAGTCCCACCTCCCCGGGAAGAATTCAGCTTTCTGACTGGCTGCCGGACCTGTAATTCCCTCCTTCTCAACTGTTCTCTGGTCCTTCGAGTAAGGAAGCACAATCAAAAGGGCGGGGAAACTGGAACTCAAGAGGAACTGGAGCCCTGATGCTATGGGCGCCGTTGCTATGTTACCTTGTTGCCATGGTTTTGCCCAGGCTCAGGACCCGCATCCTAGGCTCAGTTCCTATACGAGAAGGGGAGGGCGTAGCTCTCTGCCCAGTTCTCTGCTCAATCCTTATTCAGCCGTCCACTGGACTTTGATAAGCCTTCTTCAGTGTCCTGTCCTCTCTCCAGTTCTCACCCAGTCCTTATGGGGCCTCTGCCCAGTCCTTGTCCAGTTACCTGCTAGTCCTTATCCTCTACTGCTTTTTGCTGAGCTTCGCCCAGATCACGCCTAGCATGCATTCGGTTCTCTCGCCTCTTCCAAGTCCTCTGCTTTGTCCTCCCATAATCCCATCCTCATCTCTTGCACTTTATTGGCCCCAATTTCTTCACAGTCATCACATCTAATTCATTATATATTAAGTCTGTCTTCCAAGCAAGTCACTGTTAAAAACTGATTATTGATATGACCTTTGGCCAAAAAGCTCTCTCAAGGATTCTGGACTCAAGAGACTAAATTTGATCTGGTAGGGTTGACTCTGCATGCCTTGATATGCCTTAACTTGGAGTTCTCCAGGAAAATCTCTAAAATAAATCTTTAAGTATACCTCTCCTCTTAGTTCCCCCAAATATCACACTTGTTGTAATTATTTATATATTGTATCCCTCATTAGACTTTTGGGAGTAGGCACTATTTTTTGACTTTCTTTGTACCTCCAACACATAGCTCAGTATCTTGAATATAGGTGGTTAATAAATACTAATTGACTGACCTCGTGGTCCCCAACTCCCACTCATATATCCATTGTACAATGTGAATACCAGATATGGGACAGATTTTATTTCCCTCACCACAGAAAATGCATAGGTTGAAAGGACTCACAGAGGTCCAGGAAGTAAAGATAAGTAAAGATAAATCATTCAAATTATTAGATTCATAAATATACTTTGGGGGAGCTTTTGAACAAACAATCCTCCCTCACATGGACCTGTGTGGATCAGACAGTTTATAAGCTGAATCAGTCCAGAACTCTTCCCACCCTTATCAAATGATTTTAATATTTCATTTTCAGGATGAACTTTGTTGTCAGTCTTCTGCTTTCGATGAGGAAGGAAATCTTTCTTTTATGCCCAAATTTCAAACTAATGAACATTCAATTTTAAATTGGTCATGTATTTCCCTTATAGGTTGCTCTTTTCCATTTCTATGAAATAGGGAGATAAAAATCCTTTTCCCATAGCTATTGCTTGTATTTTAGTTTGGAAGCTCAATTAAGAAAGCATAGGAAAAGGAAAGGGTTGAACAATCTCACAGATCACTTGTATAGATTATGAGGAAAGTATAATTATTCTGACTCAGTTACCAGCTATCTTAGAGTTAGCCCCAGTCAATGAAAATCACTTTCCTTTTCTGTATTCTCTGTATCCTCTCATCAAGACACTGAGGGGTGTATTATGTATATATATATACATATGTGGTATACATATACTCACAAAATGCTATTTATGTTATTTTGTGGAAAAGATATGAGATACATCATTGTACAATTAGGTGAATTTAAAAGTGATCTAAAGACCATATTGAAAGAATGAATAGTTTGAGTATCAACTTGCAAGTAAGTCTCCAATGAAATATCCCAGTGGTTGATTTGTGCTTAACTCTGTGCTTTTTAAAATTTATGGATTTAAAATTTTTTTTATTCTAAACTTAAACACCAAATAATGTGATTGTTTCCTTACTCATGATAGAACAGAGAGGATTATACATGAAAATGATCCTCTTCTTTTCTTTTTATATAATTTAACATGTAGCTTTCACAGCTGTCCTGCTTAATTTATATGCCTTATGGCCTTCCTTATGTTCTCCTCTGCTTTGGTGTAGGGAGGAAATCTTATCCCTATCATCTCCTTCCCTTGCACCTTCTACCTTCCACTGGAAAAAACCAAACCCACTGTTTTTATAACCTATGCATATCCAAACAAAACAAATTCCTACTTTGTTCATATTTTAAAATTTGTGCACTTTGAGCTCATCACTTTTCTGTCATGAGGTGGAAGGAAGGATATATTTCTTCATTAGTCCTCTGGAGTTGTGATTGGCCATTGCATTGATTAGAGTTTTTAAGTTTTTCAGAGTTGTTTTTTCTTTGTAATGCTGTCATTGTATATTACTATTTTAGTTCTGCTCACCTCACTTAGAAGCATACAAAATTTTAAGGCTTCTCTGACACTATCCCTGTCAATCCTTTTCATCATTTTGATGAGGTTAGTGGCAGTCAGAGAGTTGTGGAAATCTTCTTTTGGTCAGAGGTGCAGATTCTTCATGAAGGAATTCACAAACCCGAAATATTAATTGGCAAAAATGAAAGTTTATTGTTGGATAGGAAGTCAATTTTGCTAAAAGACTGACTTCTTTAGTTGCAAAGTCTTATTAGGGAAATTGAGGCTGGAAATGAGAAGAGAAGGCCTTGTCAGCAGGCATTGGACCTTCTGTAAAGAATGAGTTCAGAAACTGCCTTTTAAAAAGGAATCGAGGCTCAGATTTCAAGTTGAAAAGAAAGCCAAATTCCCAAGCCTAGATGCTTATTGGTATCAGACCCAGATCAAAGGGTCTGGCAACCCCGAAAGATCAAAGGGATGCTTTTTTAAACTAAGATTTCTAATTGAATAATGCCACTTAACTTATCTGGAGAGATATGCTTTCCCAGGAGGACCTGAGACATAGTTTCAGAATGATAATTTTTAAGGGAATACAGTTTCAGTCTCCCTTCAATTTCTTATAGCGCAATACTATTCTATTGCATTCATATACCATAATTTATTCACCCATTCCCAGTCAGTGAGTACCCTTTTATTTTCTAGTGCTTTGCCCCTTCAGGAAGAATTGCTATAAATATTTTTATTCACAAAATTCCAGTTCTTTTTTGATTCTTTTAGGGCATAGGCCTTGTTGTGGTATTGCTACCCTGCACTGTTTTTATTGATGACTTGGATAGATGGTCTGCTTATTGAATTTGTAAATGACACAAAGATGAGATGGATGTATTAGAGGGATCTAATACAGTAAATGACAGAGTGAGGATGCAAAAAAAAAAAAAAAAGGATCTTTATTGGTTAGCGTATTGGACTGATCCTATAAAGATGAGATTTTTTCCCTGAGGCAATTGGGATCAAGTGACTTGCCCTGGGTCACACAGCTAGAAAGTGTTAAGTATCTGAGGTCACATTTGAACTCAGGTCCTCTTGACTTCAGGGCTGGTGCTCTATGCACTGTACCACCTAGCTCCCCCTAAAGATAAAATTTTAAAGGTATATGGTTGATTTAAAAAAAAAAGTATATCATAGATAGTAGAGAGAGTAGACTAAACCACACTTCAAAAGATAAAGATTAGGGATTTTAGGGGATTTGAAACTTATTTAATAGGAGAAAACAGTATAATAATATGGCAGCCAAGAAAGGTAATCTAATCTTAGGCTGTATTAAGAGAGTAATAGTGTCTGGAAGGTAATAGTCCTATTATATCGTACCCTAGCTATACTACATCTAGGAAGGGAAAGAAAGTAAGAATTTATTAAGTATTTTCTTAAGTACTTTACAAACTGTACTGGAGCTCTGTACTAAGTACTTTACAAATCTTATCTTGTTTGGTTCTCACACAAACTGGAAGGTAGGTGCTATAATTATCAATCCTGTGTGTCATTTCAAGAAAATAAGGCAATGATTAAATGTCTGAAGCTTTATTTGAACTCAGGTCTTCCTGACTTTATGCCCAGTGCTCTATCCCACTGTACCACTTAATTACTCCTAGAGTACCATGTTAATTACTGAGTGCTACATTTTAGGAAGGACCTTGTTAAACTGGAGGGAGTTCAAAGGAAAGTAATAAAGATTCTGAAGGACCTTAAGATTGTTTTATAAAGATCTATATATGCTATATTGAAGGAATCAGTTGATGGATGTTTAGCCTGAAGAAGAGATTTAGGTGGAACATGATAGGAATCTTCAAGTAGTTGAAGGCTATTAAGGAACAGATTTGTTCTGTTTGGCCCCAGAGGACAAAACATGGTGCAATGAGCAGAAGTTGTCCAGAATCAGATAAGGCTTTTGATGTCAGGTAAAATTTCCTGATGATAAGACCTGTCCAAAAGTAGAATGGATTGCCAGGAAGAAGAAGATTCTTCCTTCTAAAAGAGACTTAGGAGCTACTTGTTGGAAAACCACAGCACTGGCAAGATTCAAAAAAATTTAACCTAGGGGAAAGAAATGAAATATTGCTCTGAAATATGAGAATTATGAAAATATGAATTCAGCTTCATTTCTACCTACATTTGGAAAATGCTCTGTTCTCAATCTATCAACATTATTCATAAGACTCAGGTGATTGATTTTTTCAGTTGTGACATGATTTGTTTTTTAAAAAGTCATCTAGTCAAGAAAATAAAGGTAAAGAACCTACTATAAAGGAACGATTTTGTCCTATCATTCCAATCCAATCATATCAGCCACTCCTATTGCTCCTGGGACATGGGGAAATGTATTAGTGAGAAGAGTTTTACTGCAGAATCCAGACAGGATTGGTTTTGCAAACAAATGGGGAAAAAAAAAAACTAAAGGGGAAGCATCAAATTGTGAGATTGGTTCACTGGACCAATCTGAGGCTTCATCACCACTAGCCTTACATTACAATTCAATCTGGCTCAGCTTTGCTTTTGGTTTGCCTTGTATCCCTAATACCATGATCCCATCACTTCTCTGTATCTCCACTATAGCCATCAAGCTCTTCAACATCTCACCTCCTCTATTACTTCACTCAATTCAAGTTGCAACCATAGCAAAGAGCTGCAGTGAACACAAGCAACCAGCAGTGGTCACCCATTCCATTGGTAGCATTTTTTAAAAATGGCTTTAAATGATATTCTGGAAATTTTCTCAGGATTTAGAGAAAAGGAAACTATGTGATTTGGGGAAATGCAAGTTTCCCTATAGCTTTCCCTTTTCTTCTCCTGTCTTCCTATCAGTATTTCAAGAACAGGGAGAAGCTACAAGAGCTGGTACATCTGTGTTCAGAATATAAACTCCTTGAAAGTAGGAACTGTCTCATTTGTGTCTTTATACCCACAATGCCTAGCATAATTCCTAGCTCGTAATGGGCACTTAATATATGTATATTATGAATTTGAATAGCTTTAGGATTTGCAAACTGCTTTTATAGACATTATTTCTTTTAATCCTCCCAACAATCTAGGGAAATAGGTACTCCCATTTTACAGTTTGAGGGAACTGAGGCAGTCAGATGTTAAATGACTTTCACAGCTAGTAATAATAGCTAATGTTTATATAGCACTATGTGCTAAGTGCTTTACAATATTTAATTCATTTGGTCCTCACAAAGATTCTGAGAGATGGGAGCTGTTATTGCCCCTATTTTGCAGATAAGAAAACTGAGAGTAAGTAACTTGTTCAGGGTCACATAGCTAGTGTCTGAAGCAGGATTTGAACTCAGGTCTTCCTGACTCCTGGTCGAGGGTTCTATCCTCCATACCATTTTGCTGCTTCCAATAAATGACAAAATACGATGAAGAGCACAAGAAGAAGGATTTACTATTGTCAAGCCCACCTTTGAAGCAAGAACTGGAGAGAAAAGAAAAAAGAAAATGATTATCACCTAATGCTCCCAGTGACAGCTCAGCCAAACCCACCTAGACTACATGCAGGGGAAGTTATTTACTAAATCCCGCCACACAGTCTCTTGATCATTTCTCTATGTGTCATGTAATCCCTTTCAACCATGCTAGTAAACTCTCCAGAATGACAATTAAATTATTTCTTCCCCAGAGCATCTTTTTTTAATTGAAATTTCTTATTTGCAAAACATATGCAAGGATAATTTTTCAACATTGACCCTTGCAAAACCTTGTGTTCCAATTTTCCCTCTCCTTCTGCCCACTCCCTCCTCTAGATGACAAGTAATCCAATATATGTTAAACATGGCAAAAAAAATGTAAATCCAATACAGGTATACATATTTATACAATTATCTTGCTGCACAAGAAAAATCAGATCAAAAGGGGGAAAAAGGAGAAAGCTATTATTATCTCCATTAAACAGTTGAAGAAACTGAGGCAGAGAGATGATAAGTGAGTGTTCAGGATCACATAGCTAGTAAATGTCTGAGATCAGATTTGAACTCAGGTCTTTCTGAGTTCTATTCACTGTGCCATCTGGTTGCTTCTTGAATGGCAATTCCCTACTATCTTGTTCTGCTCTTTCAGGTTCAAAGTTCATTCTCTTCTGAAGAAGAAACAAAATCAATACAAGAATTTGAGTAATTTAGGCTTTTTCTGTCAGTTATCATCCATCCCAGCAGTGCTTCCTTTTTTGATTCTCTTATTTTGCCCAATATAACAAAACAATACGAAACAAACAACAAAATCAACCTACAATCCCCAAAAAATAATCTTCAAAACTCCAAATCCACAAAATCAAAAAAAAAAAAATCACAACTTTTTATTTTGTTGTTCTTAGCTTTCCTCAGAAGTCTCAGCTCATGCTGAAGTTTAGTGTTCTTGATACTATTTAAATGGCAATAAGATTTTGTATTACTCCTTCATTTCTTACATGCCACAAAAGAGGGGGGGAAAACCTATATTGGTTGATGCACTTTCTGTTCCATCAGTGAACTCTTTATCTAAAGAGTTTATTTAAATTCTCATCCAAATTATTTCCTTTGCATTTAAGAATTTAATCCTTGATTTGTGGCAGCCCTTTTTGTAGTGTCAAGAAACTGGAAACTGAGTGGACGCCAATTAGCTGGAGAATGGCTGGATAAGTTATGGTATATGAGTGTGATGGAATATTATTGTTCTAAAAGAAATGATCAGCAGGATGATTTCAGAGAGGCTTGGAGAGACATGAACTGATGAAGTGAAGTGAGTAGAATGTGGAGATCTCTGTACATGGCAACAGCAAGATTATACAATGATCAATTATGATGGACGTGGCTCTTTTCAACAATGAGATAATTCAGGCCAGTTTCAATGATCTTGTGATGAAGAGAGCCCTCTGCAGCCAGAGAGAGGACTGTGGGGACTGAGTATGGATCACAACATAGTGTTTTCACTCTTTTTGTTGTTGTTTGCTTGCATTTTGTTCTTTCTCATTTTTTTCCTTTTTGATGTTTTTTCTTGTGCATCATGATAATTATGGGAATGTTTAACATATATTGGGTTACTTTCTATTTAGGGGAGGGGTGGGAAGAAGAGAGGGAAAAATTTGGAACAGAAGATTTTGCAAGGATGAATGTTGAAAATTATCTATGCATATGTTTTGATAATAAGCTTGAATAAAAAAATTTTTAAAATAAAAACAATCTTTAAAGTTTTTTAAAAAACAATTTAATCTGTGAGAGCTTCTCATCCCTTCTAGAATGATTTCTCTACATTTTAGTTTATGGCATGAATTTAGAAATGTTTTTTTGTCATAGATTCCTTTGGGAGTTTGGTGATGTCTATGGACCCATTCACAGAAAGTATTTTTAAGTGTATAAAACAAAATACACAGAATGACAAAAAGAAATAAATATGCTGAAATAATTGTCAAAATATTTTAAAAACAACAATCAACTTGAAGATCCTTAGGTTAAGGATGCCTGCTTCAAGTAATCCTTAAGAATCTATCTTCCCTAGAATCTATCCATCCCTTAACCCCTTTGTTCCCCAAATCTGGATTCATGTCCAACTATTCCTAGTCTTCTCTTTCTTCTCTATCATAAATTCCAAGTTTCCCATCATTCCTAATTCAGTAACCAGTTCCTCCTCATTGGTGAAAATCAGATTCAGAGCAATTATTTCCCTTGCTGGTCCTTCTACCTTTTGAAGGATGAATTTACTATTAAGACAAGCTGATACATTATTAGTTTTTCTGCTTTTAACAGAGAATGCTCCTGGAGCTATCCAGATAATTTGCCTTTCTTTACCACTATATATTATATCTCTCTGTCACACTTATCATTAAGTTCTGGAATGTCTATTTCCATTTTTAGGCCAGATGGTCTATAGTATACTTGGATGTCAATATAATTTGTTTCTATTTTCATTGGATTTCATCATGTTTCCCAGATTGATTTGCATGAATACATATTTTTAATGTGTACTTCATAATTTGGTCCCTTCTGACTTTTTCAGTTTTCTTCCTCTTTGATCAGCAACATTGGTCTTGCTATTCCTTGCACATGAGACTCAATCTCCAGATTCTGTCCATTTTTACTGGTGGTCCCCCATGCCTTCAACTCTCTTCTTTCTTATCTCCAATTTTTAACTTCCCTTGGATTTCTTTAAGTCTCAATTAAAGTGCTGTCTTCTGTAGAAAGCTTTTCTATTTTTCTGGGTTTTTTTTCATCTTAGTGTCTTCCCTCTGAGACAATCCTGAACTTATTTTGTACATAACTTGTTTGTATATAGTTATTTGTATAATGTCTCCCACCCTGGACTGGAAGCTCCTTGAGAGGAGAGACTGAGATATATATATATATATATATATACATGTAAAAGTTTTTTATTTTCAAAACATATACAAGGATAATTTTTCACCACTGACTGTTGCAAAATCTTGTGTTTCGATTTCTCTCCCCTTTCTCCTCACCTCCTCCCCTAGATAGTAAGTAATCCAATATATGTTAAACATGGTAAAAATATATGTAGATCCAATATAGGCATATTTATACAATTATCTTGCTGTACAAGAAAAATCAGACCAAAAGGAAAAAATGAGAAAGAAAATAAAATTCAAGAAAACAACAACAAAAGAAATGAAAATGCTATGTTGTGATCGACACTCAGTTCCCACAGTCTTCTCTTTGGGTGTAGATGGCTCTCATCATCACAAGGTCATTGGAATTTGCCTTAATTAATTCATTGTTGAGAAGAGCCACATCCATCAGAATTGATCATCTTGTAATCTTGCTGTTGCTGTGTCTCCTGGTTCTGTTCATTTCACTTAGCATCAGTTCATGTAAGTCTCTCCAGGCCTCTCTAAAATCATCCTCCTAATCGTTTCATATAGACCAATAATATTTCATAACATTCATATACTATAACTTATTCAGCCATTCTCCAATTGATGGGCATCTACTTGTTTCCAGTTTCTTGCCACTACAAAAAGGGCTGCCACAGACATTTTTGCACATGTGGGTCCTTTTCCCTTGTTTAAGATCTCTTTGGATACAAGCCCAATAGAAACATTGCTGAATCAAAGGAAATGCACAGTCTGATAAACTTTTGAGCCTAGTTCCAAATTGCTCTCCAGAATGATTAGAGCCATTCACAATTCCACCGACAATGTATTAGTGTCCCAGTTTTCCCATATCCCTTCCTACAACATCCTTGTCTTTTCCTGTCATCTTAGCCAATCTGAGAGATGTGTATCTCAGAGTTGCTTTAATTTGCAGTTCTCGGCTCAATAGTGATTTAGAGCACCTTTTCATATGATGAGATGATTTCAATTTCTTCATCTGAAAATTGTCTGTCTGTATCCTTTGACCAAGGGACTGTTTATTTTTTATTTTTATTTTTTTGCCTTTCTTTGTATCCCTAGCATTTGGCACCATGCCTGGTACAGCATTTAATAAATGCTGGTTGGCTGAATTAATACACAGAGATATTCTGTCTGCTTTTATATTTCATCTTTAATCTTCTGCTGGATTTTTCCCTGATGCCCAAATATGCCCATGAATCCTCCCTCCCTTAAAAAAACAAAGCAAAACAAAACAAAAAAACTTCATGTGACTGCTGTCTTCTCAAGATATTTGTCCTTTATCTTTGTCCTCTTATAGCCAAACTCCTAGAAAGTGCTGTCTATGGTGATTGCCTGAGAACAACTGAAATTGTTATTTTTTAATATTACCAACAAGTTTTTAATTACTATATCTTCATCTTTTTTGACTTCTTTGTAGCTTTTGCCATTATTGACCATGCCCTTCCTTTTAGATACTCTCTTTCCTTTTTTTTTTTGACATTGCTCTTTCTTGTTTTCCTACCTGTCTAAATGCTACTTTCAGTCTCCTTTAAAGCATCATCCCTTTTCTCCTCTGCTCTAAATGTGGACATTGTCCAAGATGCTGTTCTGAAGTGTTCTCTCTCTAAACCCTCTCTCTTGGTTATCTCATCCACTCCCATAGATTTAATTATCATTTCTATATGAATGACTCTTTAAATCTATATATCTAGGCAACATCTCTTTTATGAGCTCCAGTCCCTAATCACTAAGTGCCTACTGAACATTTTCACCTTAGTTGTATTCTCATCATGTTCAAAATGGATTTCATAATCACCATTCCTCCAACTTCGACTCCTCCAAATTTACCTCTTTTTGTTGTGGGTGATATTTTCTCAACCAATCAGATTTGCAACTTTAGATTGAACTACCTTGGTTCACCTTTCCTTGCCTTGCCCTCAGATCTGGTTAGTTACCAAATCTCATGAATTTTACCTTCACAATATCTTTCACATCCATCTCTTTCTCTCTATTGACATATCCATTGCCATAATTCAGGCTCTTGTTATCTCTTATCTGGACCGTTATAACAGCCTCCTAATTGAGTCCCCTCTTTTTGGTCTTTCCCACTCTCAAATCTTCTTAAAAACACAGGTTGTACCATGTCATTCTTCTGCTTAAGAATTTTCAGTGACTCCCTATCACTTCTTGGAGTATCAGACTTTGGCATTTAAAACCCTTCATAACTTGATTAGAGCCTACTTTTTCAGATCCCTTTCATTTTATTCTCTTTTATGTCCTTCTAACCAAATCTGCTCACTCGATATTCCCCAAGCTAGGTATCCCATCATCTTTCTCTAGGTTTTTGTACAGGTTGTATTTCACTCACCTTATTTACATCTTAGAAAGCAAACCTTTTTGTTTTTGTTTCATCAGTGCCTAGTATATTGCCTTGAATATATATCAGATGCTTGAATATTGATAAAATGGAATTTTATTTAGTTCCTCTTAGTTTCACTGTTATCTTTGTTCTCAGGTTTTTACTTATACAGTTCTGAGTCCTTCATTGCTCTGATTGATTTATTTCCTTCATTGTTCCCACAGCTAGATAGTATGGTACATAGAAAGTTGGGCTTGAAGTCAGGAAAACCTGGGTTCAACTATAGCCTCAGATATATAACCAGTTCACTGAACTTCTGTCTGAGTTTCCTCAACTGTAAGATGGGAGTAATAATAGCCCCTACTTGGTCTGGGTGGTTGGGAGGATCAAATGAGATAATATCTATATCTGTAAAGCTCTTGGCATGAAATAATGCTTAATAAATTTTTGCTTCCTCCTTTGGGGCCTTCACTGTTCCCACAAAGTCTTTGTACAGTTCTTTCTCCTCAGAGCCTTTACTGTCCTACCGTCCCTAGAATTTTCACTGACCCCAGTCATCAAGTTTTTGCTGCTTAATGGGGTGAGATCCACAACTCTCCTCAACATTCACTCTGCTTTTCCAGTCTTTTTCTTCCCAACGACTTCTAGGCAAGCTATTCCTGAGGGTAAAGGCCATTTCTGCTCCTTTTTTTTTTTTCCTGCCCAGGACCTGGGACTGCTCCTCCTTTTGTCTATCCCAAACAGTGAACTCCACAGGATCAAGTCCCAGTTCTGATCTTTTTTCTCCCCCCAGATTGGGAGCTCCTTCTGGACAGAACTTTAGCCTTTGTCTCTATCTCAGCAGTGATGAACACTTTCCCACTTCCTTTCCCAGTCCACCCAAAAGCAAGGTCTACTCTTCACCTCCACTATCACCTTAAGGTTCATGGGGGACACTACTTGCCCTTTATTTGGTGAAATTCCCAGTGACAGGAGGAGGGGGAGGAGGGGACAGTAGAATTATAGACTCTAATATGCTTATGGAAGAGGGGAATCTGTGGCCTGAATAACTAAGTCAAGGGTAATGGCTCCTACTTGGAGAGAACAGGAATGTTTCTCCTCCTGCAGTATATATTATAGGAGGGTTCAGATCTGTCCAAGTGTCTGTGCCTCGTTTCAGGAATAATATAGTACTGAGACCTGAGATTCCCTCTGGCTTGGCACAGATCTGCCCGCCCTACTCCCCACTCCCCATCACCCTTTAATAAACCTGGTTTGTTTTCATTCCTCCCCACCTCTGCTCTGGCTCCAGACAGATATTCTCCCCTCAAACAAAACCTCTGAGTAATTCCTGCATGATGCTTTCTCTAGAAATGACTCTGGGGCCTCTGTGGGTTTTAATGAATTTCCCCTCAGATGGTGGGAGGAGGGGTGCGGGGGTGGGTAGGAGTGATACATTGATGTTCTCTCTTGTAATGGATACATTGCCTTCTCTCCCGGGATGGGAAGAAAAAGGAATCTAAGCTTCTGCTTGGCTAGGAAACAATGTATCCACCTGTTTGGGTCCCTCACCTCCAGCACTGCTTTTCCCCCATATACTGAAATTAACTAGATCTAGAACATGGGCTCTAACTAGGATCTTTAGACTAAACTACTATTAGGTATGTAACAACAATCAATTTGTTGACCCTCTGGCTATAATTTCCTTATCTGTAAGATAGAGACAACAATATTTGCTCAACCAACTTCTCATCAGATGGTTTTAAGTAAAACTCTAGTCCTAAAGCCCCTTGGTATTGGACTCTCTGGACTTTGGGACTGGGGTTCCATGAAGAACAGACTTTAAAAATTTTAAACCCTACAGGAATGGAAGCTATTATTCTTATTTTCTGGGAGAGAGGGGCATGGGATTCCTGGGAGCAGGGATGAGAAATGCCCAGCCCCACAGAGACTAGCCCTGAATATGGAAAGCTAGGACCCAGGCCATGGGGCACGTGACTTCCCTTCTCCACAACCCAGAGGGGAAAGATCATTAGGAGAGAACTGGAAAAAGAATCCCCCTTTCCTAGAATCCCTGTCTTTTCCCCCTCAGAGCTCTGTTGCTTTTCAGAATGTTGAGAGAATGAGTGCTGCGCAACTGTGACTGTGTCTCTCTTTTTGTCTCTGTGTCTCTCTGTGCTGGCAGCTGAAGCATCAATAAAGGAAAAAAAAGATTTGGTTTGGATAAATAGGCCCCAGTAGGCCAATTAGTGCCCATATGATTCATTATTTAATATGTTCCCCCTTCCCCCCCCAAATTGAGAACATAAATCCCAGCCTTCTCCTCCCTAAACAAATCCTCTTTCAGTTACTAAGCTTCTACCTAGTCATTCTTCAATGTTTATCCCCCAAAGAGGCTTTCCCCACTTCATCCTGTGAAGGGTAGCTAGGGGAGGGGAGCAGTTTTGCAGAAGGGGCAAGTCCCTCCATTATTTACCAAATGGATTTTCTGTGGCAGACACAGACAGTCTGTGTGGAGGTGAGGCTGTGATTTTCACGGATTGAACAGTGTAGTCTGTGCTCAAGGAGTACTATTCCCTGCAGTTCCTCATCAGACTTAAGGGTTCATGGGAGTTTTGATGAAATGGAAATCCACAGGAATTTGACTGTCTCACTCTCTTCTTCTCATAGTCTTTGGTTAGAACAGGAACTAGAAGCACTGAGATCATAAAAACCTGCATTCAAATCTGGCCTCAAACACTAACCATGTGATCCTGGGCAAGTCACTTAATCTCTGTTGACCTTAATCTACTGAAGAAGGAAATGGTAAGCCACTTCAGTATGTGTGCCAAAAAAATCCTATGGATGGTACTAGCATGCTATGGTTCACAAAGAGTCAGACATGACTGAATAATAACAGCAATAAAGTGATTGTTGGGCCTAGGTATCTCTGGGGCAGGGGTAGGAAGTGAGACTCGGCTATATAACTCTCTAGTTGTATGTTATTAAAGCCAGCCAGTCTGCTGATTTCCTCAGTTGTAAACTGAGGGTAATAATAGCTCTAATCTGCTAGGATTGTTGTGAGGATCCAATGAGTATTTGTAAAGTATTTAGCACAGCACCTGACAGATAGTAGGTGTTATATACATGCCTATTTCTGTCCTTTTCCTCTTTATATGTATGAGTATGATTAAGTATATTTCTCTGACACAGCTATGTAACTAAATAATAGAATTCCAAGCACGTAGAATTGAAGTCCAATCTATATGCCAAGATGACAAATTCCATCTACAACAGCCCTGCCTGGAAAAGTGGCCATCCAGTTTTTCCATTTATATAATAGAGTCTGAAGGGGGGAGGGGATGAATCTGGGATATACAGCTTGGGAGTTCCCCTCCCTGAAGACTTCTATTCCTGAAATTCTACTGTGATGGGGACCTCATTATCTCCAAAGGAAGTCCATTCCACTTTGAGAGCTCAAATAGAAAATTTCTTCATCTAATACTTATTAAGAAACTGCTACTGAGCTCATAGAGGTTAGGATACTATACCAATGCTCTCTTTCTCTGCTCTGGACCCTTGCACATAGTCCAATTGGGTTCTGTCCTGGAGGAGTCTAGCATCTAATGGGAGGGAAACTAGGATCCCCTTTCTCATACTCTTTGATGCATTAAACCTCAACCTTGATGTCCCAGAGATGAAGTGCTTAAGACTTAAGATTTTACTTAAGTCTAGGGCATCCTCAAAGGATGGAGCTAAAATGCATGATCTAATGCAAGTCAGGTATGGGATAATTATTTGTTTCCCTTTTTAAAAGGAACATGATTCACAAACACATTGATAGAACATTTCAAAACAGGATTTACTAATAACGTATTACAACCTCTCAGAAGATTTTTTCTTAAAATTTATCAGAACATAAAGCCATTTGTGGGGCTGCTGATTGAGTATTTTACATTTCACCTCAGCTCTGCACTGTCCAAACAAAACCTCAAAGGTATCTAACGGTAATGTGATTTAGCCTTGGGTCAATTCTCTTGATGATTATTGTCTTCTTCAATTGAGAACCTTTCCTTGCTACCATCAAGTTCCACTGATTAGACCCAGGACTCCAGAACTTTCAAAACCCTCAGTTATCTCTAAGCCTCCACATGTCTACATCAGAGCTGATATTCAGATACTTACTAAGAATAGTAAACAACAGAAAAGATCCATGTACAAACTTCCTGGTTGATCATCCTTCACATGATAACAGAATGGGAAGAAAAAAGCACAATGCACCCTTCTCAAGGGAAGTCCTGTGACAGTGTGCACCACTTTACCATATGAGAAGATTGAAAAAAGAAGAGACAGAGCTGGAAGCAGTCTCTTCTTTTAATAGCTCTTCATGCCCTTGTTGCTGTCATGGGGTAGAAGGTGGACCAAGGGATCACCATATTATACCAAAATCCCTCATCCTTTCAGCAGTGGGTCACCACATGGCTGCAAACAGCCAGGGAATTTGTCCAACACACCTGGATGCTGAGTCAAAATGTAGTTGGCTGGAAGCAGGCAGGGAATATCCATCCGTTCTCTATACATCCCATGTTACACTTAAAACAGGACAATAGTCTCCTGTTTATGACTTCTTCATTGTTAATTCTGTTTTGGCTCTCTGGAGCCAAGCAAAAGAGAGTCCATTCCCCTGCTGTGATAAGAAGCATAATGGTAAGAAGCCTGCTCAAACCTGCTCTGGAGAGCTAATTGCTAAATATCTAGCATAAGCATTTAAAGGTCAGAAATCAGTAAATGCTATAAATCAAGGCTGAATTTATCATTTTGTTGATTGTCTAGTTTTAAGAAAATAATGGGGAAAATGATAATAATGAACATTAAAAGTGAATTGAGAGTGCATTCCTCTGCCCAGAGATGCAATATTTCTCAGCACATGGTATAATGAAAGAAACACAGGATTTGGAGTTCAAAAATTTGGATTCTAGTCTTAGCTCTGTCATTTACCATCTATGTGACCTTTGACAAGTCACTTTACTTCTGTTCACTTCAGTTCTCTTATCTGAAAAATAAAGATTTTCACAATACTAGAGTTGTTTCGAAGAGAGAGATTTACAAACCTTAAAGCCCTATAGAAATATGACTCGTTATAGCTTTTCAGACCCATCAATTAATTAATTAATCAACAAACATTAATTAAGCTAATTTGTTCCAAGGCTTTAGAAGACGTTGGGAATACAGGTACAAAGGGAGACTGTCCCTGCCCTCTAGGCATTTACATTCTATATGTGTGTGTATATATATATATATATATATATCACATATACAATAAATCAATACAGAATTTAAAGAGAACACATAATCAGTGATTTGTCAAGGCACTACCAAGAAAGTAATCAGAAAAGCTTTTATGTAGGAGGTGACATTCGAACTGAGAGCCCTGAAGGGAACAAGGAGTAAAGGGGACAAGGAAGAGAATTCCAGGCATGAGTGACTGCGTATGCAAAAGATATGGAATGTCTTGTAGAGGGAAATCTGAGTTTTCCTATTAAACTGCAGCATAAAGTTTGCAAAAGGGAATAATATACAGTCAACCAGAAAAGATAGACTGAAGTAAGGTTGTGAAGACCTTTAAATGCCACAGAATAGATTGTAGTTTATCCTAAAGGCAATGGAGAAAGGTAATGAGGTGAAGATAGCCTCCAGATCCTTTATAATTGTCATACTCATTGAGTCATTTTGGTTGTGTCCAACTCTTTGTGATTCCATTTGGGATTTTCTCGGCAGATATGCTGGAGTGGTTTGCTGTTTCCTTCTCCAGCTCATTTTACAGATGAGAAAACTGAGGCAAGGATCTGCTCAGGATCACAGAGTTAGTGTTAAATGTCTGAGGCTGGATTTGAATTCAAGAAGATGAGTCTTCCTGATTTCAGACCCATTGTGCCACCTAGGGGTCAGCACATCCTTTAAGTGCCCCTCTTTGCCAGACTAAATGTTTCTTGTCCCTTTAACTAACCTTCCTATGTCCTGTCCTTCCTATGTCATCTAGTCTTAACGTTTTCATCACTGTTATCTGGATATGCTTCAGTTTTTATGTTCTGGTCTTTTTTTTTAATGACCTAAAGAAGTAATGATGAATAGTAGGGAAAGGGCTAGGTTAGGTTCAAAGGAAACTGGATTCCATTCCTATCTTAGACATTATCTGAGTAACCATTTGATCTTTCATCAAAGTCTCAGTTTTCTTATCTGTAAAATGGATATCAGAGGCAAGGGGATATAGTGCTTAGAAAGCTGACTTTTGAGTCAGGAAGACTTCTCACACATATTGCCTATATGATCTGAGAAAGGTCATACTCTGCCTAAAACCACAGGCACTTTTCTAAGACTATGAATTACAAATTATTTGCCAATCAACATTGATAGAGTGATTTTTTCCTCATGGGAATGGAATTCTCTTTTAAAGGGACTTCCTATAATGAAGAAATGACAGATTCATGTGCATGCATATACACACAAAATGGGGGTAATATTACTAAGGTATTTAATAATGGGTTTAGATCTCAGATTAGTCTGAAGGTCATATTACAAGGCATAGGTTTGTCTGGATGTCTCTGAGAAGTATGTTCTCAAGGACAATGCAGACATGCTCATTGATGTCTTGCTGACATGACAGCGAGAACTCCTGATGATAGGAGCTTAGACCAGACTCCTGCCCTTCTCCATAATCTTATAAAAGTAAGCTGATAATTCTATCCTTGTCTCTCTGTCAGTCTCTTTATCAGTCTCTCTCTGTGTCTCTTGTTTTTCCTCCCATTCCCAGTCACACAACTATTAAATATCTGAGGAGATTTGAACTGAGAATATTAGAATTTCTGATTTCAGACCTGACACTCTAAAATATGGTATCACCCAACTGTTCTTCCAAAAGCTAGAAACAGGGAATGGTTGCCTTGAGGCAGTAGCACATGGAAGTGACATATGTTTACCCATAACTTTCAGGCAACAGGCCAGAAACTAGAGATCTGAGAATGGACTTTGACAACCCAAAAGATGACAGCAATTAGGGCTTGCTTAGAGTTTCCATAGAAGTACAGGGCAGTGTTGTATGTACTTGCATGGAACTGGGAGGAGTTATCCTAAGAGAGAATGGACTTTTCTGACTCAGGATATGTTAGCAGAGGAGACATTAAAGAAAAATTCTGCAGAAGCATGTGACAGGATCAAATGTGTACTCTTTTAGCCAGAAAAAGGAGACTTATCCTTGGGGAATAACTCCCTGCTAATTTCAAGTTCAAGAATTCCCAAGTTCCAGAGCTCCCAGGGCTGAATGTTCAGACTTTGTCCTTGTGTATGCAGATTTCCTCACAGCATGCTGCTTCTTCTTTCCCTACTATTTTCTAACCTGGCAACTGGAGTTAAATGACTTGCCTAGGGTCACGTGTCTGTAAGTGTCAAGTGTCTGAGTTCAGATTTGAATTTGGGTCCCTCTGTGTTTGGGGTAGGTACTCTATCAACAGCCCCATTTAGCTGCCCCAATAGCACATTTTTTGTAGAAGGAAGACAGCTACCAATGAAGCTTCTGAAACTAAGGAATCAAAGTCATGAAGAGGATAGGGACAACAACTGAATTTGCTTTCACTCTGTTGTTTTGATGGGAAGAGGTTTGCTTGTTGAGAAGTTCCAAAGTTTGTTTGCCTTCTGTGAAAAGTTTAAAGTATGATAGATCATGAATCTTTTGGAGGAAAATAAAGAGAAGGGACTGAACACACATAAAATCCTTTTTTTTTTTAAATAATAGCTTTTTATTTTCAAAGCATATATGCAAAGATAGTTTTCAACATTCACTCTTGCAAAATCTTGTTCAGCACACACAGAATCTTGTGGGAAAGGAGGCTTCAGTGGGATGTTAAAGGACTGCTTGCAATAATAGCAGCCACTAGTATTATGTCCAGCTGGGGAGATGATGGGCTATATGAGTGCTTGATATCTTTCTGTATCTATTTATGGAGTCAGGAAAACTGGAACTCATATTTAGCTTCAGACATTCACCAGCTATGTAATCCTGGGTGGTTATTTAACCTATGCTTGCCTTAGTTTCCTCATTTACAAAAGGGGGATAACAATAGTATCTATTTTGCAGGGTTGTTATGAAGGTAAAATGGAATCATATTCGTAAAGCATTTTGCAAATTTTAAAGTACTATAAAAATGCTAGTTATTATCATTATAATTAATTCTCCTGTGAGTCTTTTGCCTTTTCTACATTCATCTGTGAGGTAAATTTGCACATGCTACATTGTATACTTGTTCAAGAACTGGGGTCCAACTCATCTTTGACACTCCAAAACTTAATTTTGGAGATTTCCTATAGTGACGTTGTTGTTGGATCCCATTTGAGTTTCTGTTGGCAAAAACACTAGAGTAGTTTGTCTTTTCCTTCTCCATTTTACAGATAAGGAAACTGAAGTAAACAGTTAAATGACTTTCCCACGGTCTCACAGGTAGTAAGTATCTAAGGTCCAGACCTGGAGTTCTATCTACTGTGCCCCCTAGCTGCCCCAGAATTACATGAGTACTCAATAGTCTAATTGTTGCTTTTCCTGCATTCTTTTTTTTTTTAATAACTTTTTCTTGACAGAACCCATGCCAGGGTAATTTTTTATACTATTATCCCTTGCACTCACTTCTATTCCGAGTTTTCCCCTCCCTCCCTCCACCCCTCCCCAAGATGGCAAGCAGTCCTATACATGTTAAATAGGTTACAGTATATCCTAGATACAATATATGTGTGCAGAACCGAACAGTTTTCTTGTTGCACAGGGAGAATTGAATTCAGAAGGTATAAATAACCTGGGAAGAAATACCAAAATGCAAGCAGTTTATATTCATTTCCCAGTGTTCTTTCTTTGAGTGTAGCTGCTTCTGTCCATCCCTGATCAATTGAAACTGAATATGATCTCTTTATCAAAGAGATCCACTTCCATCAGAATATATTCTCTTACAGTATCGTTGTTGAGGTATATAATGATCTCCTGGTTCTGCTCATTTCACTTAGCATCAGTTCATGTAAATCTCACCAGTCCTCTCTGTATTCATCCTGCTTAATTCATTTCTTACAGAACAATAATATTCCATAATGTTCATATACCACAATTTACTCAACCATTCTCCAATTGATGGGCATCCATTCATTTTCCAGCTTCTAGCCACTACGAAAAGGGCTGCCACAAACATTTTGGCACATACAGGTCCCTTTCCCTTCTTTAGTATCTCTTTGGGGTATAAGCCCAGTAGAAACACTGCTGGATCAAAGGGTATGCACAGTTTGATAACTTTTTGAGCATAGTTCCAAATTGCTCTCCAGAATGGCTGGATGTGTTCACAATTCCACCAACAATGTATCAGTGTTCCTGTTTTCCCACATCCCCTCCAACATTCAGCATTGTCTTTCCCTATCATTCTAGTCAATCTGACAGGTGTGTAGTGGTATCTCAGAGTTGTCTTAATTTGCATTTCTCTGATTAATAATGATTTGGAGCATATTTTCATATGTCTATAAATAGTTTTAATTTCTTTATCTGAGAATTGTCTGTTCATATCCTTTGACCATTTATCAATTCTTTTCCTGCATTCTTAAAGAGACCCATGACATCAGGGACATGATGCTATGACATACAAATAAATTGGATTAAAATGAGGGAGGGCTGTGTAAGGACACTTGCCTCACTTTTCCTTCCAGACTCATCTGAGAGCAGTGGTAAGACACAGATCAAGATGACAGGAGATAGTCCTGAATGAAATGGAAGACCTTGGCCTTTTTAAACTAAGTTCTTTAACAGGTCTCTTAGTTTGACTGAGGCTGTACCTATTCAGTGATTAAGACTAGGTAGCAGGTGAGGTAAAGAATCTTCTCTTTATATATTTTATTTATTAGATTTAGTCTAATAGTATTTCAAGGGAACTACTTTGTGAAACATTACGTGTTTTTATATGTGTATGCTATTATAGAGGAAGGAAAGGGAGAAAAAAATTGGATAGGAGGTGTTCTCCATGATATTTATAATGTCAGAAACCACAGCAGAGGAATGGTGAATTTTAATATATATATTTTGATAACTATAGTTCAATATCACTTGTTTCTTTGAAATGTTTACAATTTCAATGGATAGAGGACCAGGCCCAGAGTCAGGAAGATTCATTTTCCTGAGTTAAATCCAGTCGAAGACACTTAGTAGCTGTGTGACCCTGAGTGAATCACTTAGCCCTGCTTGCCTCATTTTCCTCATCTGTAAAATGAACTGGAGAAGGAAATAGCAAATGTGTCTTTGCCAAGAAAATCCCAATGGGGTCATGAAGAAAGGGATGTGACTAAAATGACTGAACAACAACAACAAATAAGTACATAGACTTTACCAGAGTGCCAAGGAGTTACATGATATTAAAAAAAAAAAAAGGTTAAGGAATTGCTTTATATTTGGGAATTATGCCTAAAGGGCTATCAAAGTGTGCATACCCTTTGATCCAGCAGTATCTCTACTAGTTCTGTATCCCAAAGAGATTATAAAAGAAGAGAAATTGCTCACATGTGCAAAAATGTTTGTAGCAGCTCTTTTTGTAGTGTCAATGACCTGGAAATTGAGTGGATGATAGGGAATGGCTGAATAAGTCATAATATATGAAGGTATTATGATATTATTGTTCTACAAGAAATTATGAGCAGGCTGATTTCATAAAAGTCTTGAAGACTTATATGAACTAATTCTGAGTGAAGTGAGCAGAACTAGGAGAACATTGTACACAATACCAACAAGATTGTCTGATGATCATCTAATTTAATTTTAGCTCTTCTCAGCAACAATCCAGTAGATCCAAGAAACTTTAGTAGACTTGGGATGGGAAATGCCATCCACATCTAGAGAAAGAATTATGGAGATTAAATACAGACAGGAGCATACTATTTTCACCTTTTTTTCCTTTCTCATGTCTTTTTTCTATTGTTATGATTTTTCTTTTTTTTTCAATGATTATATATATATATAACTTTTTATTGACAGAACCCATGCCAAGGTAATTTTTTTTTACAACATTATCCCTTGCACTCGCTTCTGTTCTGATTTTTCCCCTCCCTCCTTCCACCCCCTCCCCTAGATGGCAAGCAGTCCTATATATGTTACATATGTTGCAGTATATCCTAGATACAATGTATGTTTGCAGAACCGAACAGTTCTCTTGTTGCACAGAGAGAATTGGATTCAGAAAGTAAAAATAATCCAGGAATAAAAACAAAAATGCAAATAGTTTACATTCATTTCCCAGTGTTCTTTCTTTGGGTGTAGCTGCTTCTGTCCATCATTTATCAATTGAAACGGAGTTAGGTCTCTTTGTCAAAGAAATCCACTTCCATCAGAATACATCCTCATACAGTATCATTGTTGAGGTATATAATGATCTCCTGGTTCTGCTCATTTCACTTAGCATCAGTTCATGTAAGTCTCACCAATCCTCTCTGTATTCATCCTGCTGGTCATTTCTTACAGAATAATAATATTCCATAACATTCATATACCACAATTTACTCAGCCATTCTCCAATTGATGGGCATCTATTCAATTTCCAGTTTGCTATGATTTTTCTTGCACAATATGAAAATACAGAAACATGTTTAAAATGATTGTACATGTATAACCTACATCAGATTGCTTGCTATCTTGGGGAGGGAGAGAGAGAAAAAATTGGAACTCAAAATCATACAAAAATGGATATTGAAGATTGTATTTACATATAATTGGAAAAATAAAATACTATTGAATTTTTAAAAAGAAGAAACTCTGCTTTAGGAGACCACCACCAATGTCCCTGTGTTGTTTTTATGGCAGAACATGGGCAAATCACCCAAGATGGGCACTGATCTGCATTTTTGGAAGGAGTATCATTGTTTTATCTAGACTTTAACCCTTTCATCTCAGGTATTACCACCCTGAAGCCCTGGCCATCTTGATTGGGTAATATGTCACAGAGCTAAAGTCTAGAGGACCTTACATATGCTTCACTTTATTTCTCATTCATCTTCTCACCAGATTCCTGGCTATCCAGGAATTCTTGTCCCACTTCCCTTTTAATTCCCAGTTTTGGAACCATAAGTAAATTGATATTGCTACTACTACAGGAAAGGGGGACAGGCATAAGGTCATGAGGGCCTGCATCAAGGTGTCAGAAGAAAGGGGAGAGATAGACATATAGGAGAGATATTGCAGAGGTGAAATCGACAGGCTTTGGCAATACCTTAGATATGGGAGGTGAGGGAGAATAAAGAGGTGAGGATGATTCCTAGGTTGAGAATCTAAGGGACTATTAGGTTGTAATAGGGAAGACAGGAGGGGAGGAAAGTTTGGCAGGAGAGGAAATGAATTTTGTTTTGTACATGTTTAGTATAAAATGTCTTCTGTACATCCAGTTTGTTCCCATATATGTGTTGTCTCTCTTTATTAGAACATAAACTCCTTGAGCAAAGAGATTGCTTTTAATTCTATATTTATATCTCCAATACTTAGCACACTTTTTGGCACATGGTATGATAGTCAATCAATAAACATCTATTAAGCATCTTCTATGTGTCAGGCACTGTGTTAAGTGTTGGGTATGCAAAGTAAGGCAAAAGACAATCCTTAACTAAGAAACTCACAATCTAATTGTACTTACTAACTCTAAGTACTTAATAAATATTTTTTAAAATTCATCATTAAAGTATTGCTGTTACTAAAAATAAAAATAACAAGAGATGGAAACAATTGAAATCTTCTCAGAGCATATATATAGCCCCAGGGATGTTTTTGGACCTGAAAAGGAAGTACTTGCATGTTGAGAGGAGTTGAGAAGACATAGCCTCTTACAACATAAGAGATTTTTCCAGTTTCCACTAAAGTAGCTTGTTACTTTACTATCTTAATTTTAAAAACTTAAAAAATTCTAAGTTTTAAATGAGCTTCTTGGGAAGGAAAATTTATTATTCATATGTTCCATTTCAAAATATGACTGCTACTTCAGTGTTCATGGAAATCTTATAGCAGAAAGAAAATTCATCATCAAAATCATTAATTAGAACTGGAAGAGCCTGGGATTCCCCTCTCTGAAAAACCCAATGAATTCAGTTCCCAAACTGAGCATCTCTATGATGTTGTTACCTCTGGTAATTCATAGAGTACATGGAGTGGGGCTGGGTGTAGGGATAGAGAATCTGGAAGTAGGGATTATCTGAGAAACAGAGAAACCAAATCTGGAGGCTCTGAATTCTAGTCTGACTGGAGTCCTTAAAAGTTGGAGTGAAGAATCAAAGGAGGTCCAAATTGGGCTTAAATATCAAGATCCCATGACCCTTGGCACAAACCTATAAGCTGACAAACTTTAGTATATGTTGTGTTTTGAGAGCTCTAGTGCAACCCACTCTTGAGAATCTCCCTTGAGAAAAATTTAATATAAGGGAATAAATACATCCATATAGGGAAAAGTCACTTAGAAAAGCAGACTCCCCTGAAATGTAGTGCAATGTCACAAAGAAATCCCATTTGGTTTTCATATTTGTCAAATTGTCTACATAGTCTAGTTAGCAGTAAAAGAGCTGGTTAAGAAATACCAGTGTACTTTGGACATATTGTCATCTGTCATGACCCTGGGCACCTACCTTCTCCCTTGTGATATGTGAGGTGTTAGAAGGATTAGCACCTCTAGTGCGAGAGCTTGTTGGGCCATTTTCAGGGCTGCTCATCCACTTTTGGCATCTAGCTGATTCACCCAACTCTCACCTGTGGCTTCAAGAAGCTCTAATAGCATGTGAAACACCCACATCTTGGTAAATCTTGGCAGCTGGGCTCAACCAGATTGAAAGTAGCCAAAGCGCTCAAATCCTTCAGTGAGTTAGGGTAGCATCTGCCTCGAATTTGTGAAGACTTCCCCAGTGGAATGGACAGATGAGAACATTTTGTTCCAATGGCCACGAAGGTGACGGAAACCAATGCTGTGGAATGCTTATAGCTTGATCAGACACTGAAGCTGCCAAGGTCATGTACTGCATCTCTGACCATCATCAATCATCTTGACTTTTGTCTTGCCACTGGACTGCAATGGCACAGGACGAGAAAGTGAGGCTGACAACTTTGTGCAGCTCTGCCTCATTTAAATCCAATTCCTAGTCAAGTTAAAACATTATCCAGTTGTGCTGTCATTAGTCCTCTTAAAAAACAAAGGACAAACAATACTTCCTTTCTTTCTACTTCTTGCTTAGGGCTCAATAATCAAGTTAATATTACCAAATTAACATTGTTTCTGGAAAGGCTGTGCCAATTGACTGCCCTATGAGTGAATTCACCTCACAATCCCTGAATCTTCAGGTACTCTCTTTCCTAGATACCATTCCCATGTAATTGTTATATGTTTCTAATAGAAAGTAAATTAAGGTAAATTCCTTGAGGGCAGGGATTTTGCAGCTACCTGGCAGTCCTTAATAAATTCCTCCCTCCCTCCTTTCCTTCCTTTCCTCCCTTTCTTCCTACCTACCTCTCTTCCTTCCTTCCTTCTTTCCCTCCCTCCTTTCCTTCCTTTCTCCTTCTTTCCTTTCTTCCCTCCCTTCCCTCCTCTTTTCCTTCCTTTCTACCTGCCTCCCTCCCTTCCTTCCTTCTTTCCCTCCCTCCTTTCCTTCCTTTCTCCTTCTTTCCTTTTTTCCCTCTCTTCCCTCCCTTTTCTCCTCCTCCCTCCCTTCCCTCCTCTTTTCCTTCCTTCCTCTCTCCCTTCCCTCTTTTCCTTCCTTCCTCTTTCCTTCTTTCCTTCCTCCCTCCCTTCCTTCCCTCCCTCTCTCCCTTCCTTTCTCCTTTTTTTCTCCCTCCCTTCCCTCCCTTCCTTCCCTCCTTCCCTCTCTTCCTTCCTTCCTTTCTGTCTTCTCCCTCCTTTTATCTCCAATAGAAGAAAGTCTTAAATGACTTTTCATTCAGTGTTCTCATATTCCTCATGACCTGACCTTTCTTTGCTAGTGATACCAGAATCCTTGATTCCTGGCTATCACTTCCTCACATATTCAGTTTTTGGATCTTGTTGATTTTATCTCACAAGATCTTTTTCAGTCATCCCCTTCACTTCTCTCTTTCCATAATTTTCCCTGGTTTATCACTGCACATAGGATAAAGTCCAGACTTCTCAGTGAGATTATTCAAAGTCTTTCGCCAGTTTCCTTTGCTAACCTCAATTCCCCCTTTCTTCTTCCATTTCATCTGTGAAACCTCCCAAGGAGACATGGAAATGGTGTCTTAAAGCCATCCTGACTTCTCTGTGGAGTTAGTATTTTTCCCTCCCACATTTTCATTTCTCTTTTCTCTTTGTAATAGGGAGGGCAATATCTATTTCTCTCCAAATATATAATCGCCTCTGTCCTATGATAAAGCCTTTCCCCCCAGTAAGTTCATACCATTGACTTCTCAGGGACAGTGAGAAAATGAGGAGACCTGTGGCCAGAGGACTAGTGAGGGTCAGTGGGGCAGCATGGGCAGAAAGGTTTCATGGTCAGTGTGAACATTCTTCAGGAATGTTTCAGTTGATCTCATTTTCCCTTTAGCTTAGACTGATCTGTGGGGCAGTTTCCAGACTTGCCTCCCTTCATTTGCACATAATATCACATTGGAGACACGAGAGTTTCCATGGATTTGCCATGTTTAGTGAGAGGTATGGGGAGATTCTTTCCCTTCCTTCCATTAAATGAATGATGAGTAAGTCTTACAGCACTGAGCTCCGTGCAAAGATGCTACCCATCCATTTCCCCATTTTCCTGCCTGACCTAGCCTTGTGTCATTACTACCTCCACCCCTACCCTCACCCCAATCATGGGAGGGAACGGAGAGCAAAGTGACCTTCCCAGAGCAGGCCCTGAACTTCATTCTTCTATAAGAAATTAAGGCAGATCCCCTCACGTGTACAAAAATAGCTTCAAACACAGAAAATGTCAAAGTTCCTGTTTATTGAGCCAGAAAGAAAAGCAATAAATAAAAAAGAAGTCGATTCATGCAGTCAATCCCTAGGGCAGATCCCCTAGGCAGGATGAGACAGGGGCTGGTGGGGAGATGGAGACAGAGACAGAGAGAGACAGAGGCCCTAATCTATATCTAAACCCATAGATCCTTGCATAGATATAGAGAGAGCAAGAGAGGCACCCAGAATTACCAAGAAAGAAACAGACAGAGCTATAGAGACAGGGACAGACACAGACATATAGAAAGAGATTGAAATAGAAACAGGCAGACCAAAAGATTGAAATAGAGACACAGAGATAGACAGATTGAGAGGAAAAGAGACAGGTTGAAATAGGAAGACAGCCACAGAGAGAGGCTCCCCTCTCCCCAGAAGCACCCCCCTAGATGGGGTCCTAGGGGCCTCCAGCTGTGCTGATGACATGGAAGAGAGTGACATTATAGAGCACTTGGTGGCCATTGTTCCAGGTGTAGAGGGCACGTTCACGAGGGTTATAGTCCAGCATTGAGATGTGGGAATACTGGTTGTGGAAGGGTACGTCCGTGTACTCGTAGCTCGATGTGTTGGTGAAGTAGGCGAAGTAGACCTTGGCCCCGGCCAGATGCGAGTTGGTCACGTAGAGCACGCCACAGATCATGAAGGCCTCTCCGGCGCTGCGCTTGGGGTAGCCCGTGTCCCACGACCGCATGACTTCGAGGGTGTGAGGGTCCAGCCGGCTCACCACGATGTTGCCCGCGTTCTGGTTGGTGGTGTAGACAGCCCACAGGCCGCTCTCGTCCACCATGAGGTCCATGTCCGAGAAGCCGCCCCAGGAGTAGGGGAAGGTGTTGTTGTAGCCGGCCCCGGGCAGGCTGCGCTGGACCAGCACGGAGCGTGACCGGAAATGGTATTTCACCACCACGTTGCTCTGGTACTTGTTGTAGAAGAGGGAGCCATTGTAGACCACATGGCCGGTGCCTGCCCATGGTTGAGGCAGCAGATGCTGAATGAAGTTCTGCCCCTTCACAAAGTCACCCAAAGTGCGGAATTCAAGTACTCTCCGTCCCTTGTAGTAGCCATCCATGTACCACACCTGGAGGGGCAGCCACCGGTCAGCTGGGATATCCACTGCTCCTTCCCCTCCCCAAATCATAGTAACCCACCCCCCCAAGGTAACCCAGCAATTCCTGCCACCCTGACACTAATCATTGGGGATGGCCATCGATGACCAGGGTTTACCTGAGGGGAACAGTCATTTGGATGGGGCCACTGGTCACCACTACAGAGGCCACTGGTAACCATCAATCACTATCCACCTACAAGTCCAGTGGTTACTTAGACTCAATCAGGCTCTGGAGAAGCCAGTAGTAACTACAAGGGTCATTCTAAGAACTTGAATTTCTCTTCCTTTTTTTTCCCCCCTGAGGCATTTGGGATTAAGTAATTTGCCCAGGGTCTCACAGCCAGGAAGTGCTAAGTGTCTGAATTCACATTTGAACTCAGGTCCTCCTGACTTCGGGGCTGGTGCTCTATCCACTGCGCCACCTAGCTGCCCTCTCTCTTCCACTTAACATTCTCATTATTCTTATTTTCAACTAACCATGACTTGGCCTGGCTCATCCCCATTGCAGCATATACCTCATATCTTTAAGGAAGTCTTTACTTATTATAAACCACCTGACTCCTTGGCTTTCTGCCCATTTGTTTATTTTTTGCAAGTAAAAGCAAGAGTGATCCTTTTGGTCAGTGGGGAAATGCTATCTTTTATCATCATATCCCAATCCTTGGAAATTTTAAAGCTACGGAAAGGGGTCCATTCAACAAACAATTTTAAAGTTATGGTGTGGATAAGATCTGCTATTTAGCCCTGGGAATGTTAGGATAGACTTGACTCAGATTCTCCTCTCCAAGAGCTTAAAATCTAATGGTGGGGAGCTGAACCTTCAGACAAATACATGGATAACTATGATACAAGGGGAATGTGAAAAACTGGGGGGAAAGGAGAAATACAGGCCAAGAGAGAGAAGATGGGAATCTGAGCACTTGGTCGAATATGAGGGATAAAGGTAAGGAAAGAATCAAAGATGACTCAGAGGTTTGCAGCATGTTGGTGCCATCAACGGAGATAGATGAATTAAAAGGAGGGGAAGATGATGAGGAGAGTAGGATCATTTGCAGCTGGGGGGAGGGAACAACCAAGAAGACTTCTTACTGGAGACGGCTTGTGTGCCTGAATTTCTTTCAGCAGAGGTAAATGGTATGAGTGTGGATGTGGGTGGAAGAGTCCATTCCAGGCATGAGGGATGCTGTTAGCAAATGCAGAGAGGAGGGGGCAAGAATGGAAGACAGAGTACAGGGGAACAGAGTGAGATGAAGATGGAAGCATAGGCTGCAGCCAGATTCTGGAAAACTTTGAATGCCAGGATCAGGAATTATATTTTATTTGGTAAATAACTTGGAGGTATCAAGGATTTTTGAGCAGAGGAATGACATTCATAGCTGTGTGTTAGGAAGATTACTCAGGCTGCATGTGGTGGGTGAAAAGGGAAAGGAGATGGAAGAAAAACTGGACACAGGAAGGACAAGAATTGGAATCCATATCCTTTGATCCCAGAGCAACATGGGACTATTTTCCCCTGCACAACATTGAATCAATAGAATTCTAATTTGGTGACAGATTGAATAGGGACTCAGGTATGGGGGGAGCCCTAAAGAGTGAGAAAGATGCAAGATATATAGGTGATTTCATAACTTCAAACCTAGGTGAATATGTATGGCCACATCATTAATAGAGAATGCAAAGTTAGGGAGAAAGGAGTTTAATTTTAGATATATTGAATATATTGAATTGAAGGATGAGAAGAATATCAATATGGAGATATCCAGCAGACAGCTGGAAAAATTGGACTAGTCCTTAGGAGAGGTTAGAGATAGAGCTACAGTTTAGAAGCCATCAGAATAGAGGTAATCATTGAAACCATGGCAATGGTACCATAGCATTATAGATTTAGAGCTGGCACAGTCCAGAGTCCAGTGAATTCAGGAGTTCTTAACATTTTTTTGGTGTCATGGTAGCCAATCTGGTGGAGCCAATGAACCCCTTTTGGGAGCAGTTTTTAAATACATAAAATAAACACAAAGGATTACTGCACCAACTATGTTGAAATACCAATTTAAAAAATAATGTCATGAATCATAGATTTAGAGCTGGCACAATCCAGAATCCAGTGAATTCAGGAGTCCTTAACCTTTTTTGGAGTCATGACAGTCTGGTGGAGCCAATGAATCCCTTTTGAGAATAGTGTTTTTAAATATATCAAATAAAGGATTACATATAACACCAACTATATTGACATACTAATTTTTTAAAAATGGGCCACAGGTTGAGAAACAAAACCCAATCTTCTTGTTTTTCAGTTGAGAAAACTGAGGACCTGCCAGGCTAAATGACTAACCTGCCCCAAATCATAGCCAGTAAGTGGCAGAACTGGAGTGAGTGAGATCACTAAGGGAAAAGATGGAGAGGGAGAAGGGAAAAGGGTCCAGCCTATATTGAAGAGATGCAGTGAAGATGAGGAGAAGGAGAGGGAAGCAGAGAAATAGGAAGATAACTGAGAGATACAGAAAGTGTGATTAGAGGAAGAGAGATTACCAGGCAGAAAGGGGAGGCCAGCAGTGTCACACTCTGCAAGGAGGTCAAGGAGGAGGAGTTCACTAAGAAACACCCATGAGGTTTGGTGATTAAGAGGTGACTGATGGTGCTGGAGAGAACTGCTACACAGGAGACTGAAGAGAGACCAAATGGTTCTGAGGACTGCCTCAGAGGCACCTGAGTCAATTATAAGAGAGAACTAGGAGGGGGTGGGAGATAATAGGTGGAGGATTCTATCTTTTCCTTCAAATCAAATAAGGACTCTCCCCCCCCCCGCCCCGAGGAGGGAGACCATTTATTCCCCCTCTTTTTTAGACCAGAAAATTAATAGGATACATTTGCCACTCAGATCTGGGACTCTGCAATGCTGGGCTATGTCTCCATAGACCATCAGGGGCTTTCTAAGGCCGACTGGGTCAGGGAATGGCACTTACACGACTGTCTGCACTTGGGGCCATGGTGTCTGTCATCCAGGATCCAAAACGGGAGCCCATAGCCCTGATGGTGATGGGGTTACTGACTCCCGTGAGCTTGCCACAGCCTAGGGGAAGGAGAAGGAGGTGTGAGGAATGGAGGGATCGGGAGATTCCATCAGGGGCATATTTGGGAAGAAGGGCTGTTGTTCTGGAGATCAGAATGGACCTACAGTTGGGGGCTAGAGGCAGGGGATTGGGCCAGATCTGCAGTATGGAATTGGGGGTGGGGCACGGGGTCAGAGGTTGGGGGTCAGTACAGCCCACCCGGCTCCTGCAGCTGGGGCCCCGGCGTTTGGGGTCCAGACATACCCAGCTTCTGTGCACAGGCGTGGAGCCGGGCCTCCAGCACCAGCACGCGTTGCTGCAGCTCCTCGTAGTCAAAGGCGCCCATCTCCTCCTGGATGGCAGCTAGGCTTGCTGATAGGTTCCTCACCTCCTCCCGCAGGCGCACAATTGTCCTTGTGTCTGCTTTGTACTGCTCCAGGACGGAGCTCAGTGGTAGCAGCTCAGTCATTCTGTCTTTCAGCTCCTGTTGAGTGGATCCTGTCACCTAACCCTACACCATCCAACCTCTCCCCATAACCCAGACCTTTTGTATTCCCACCGCTCAGCGCCGACACGTAATGGGCACTTAGTGTTTATTGATTGATTGATCCAGATATACCCCCCGACCAACCTCAAGTTGAACCAGTCACGCTTGCCAGCCCAATTTGAGCCCCTGCCTTTGAGTCTGGGCTCCTACCTGGAAACTCTTGGCTGACAAGCTGCGAGCGCCATCAGCAGCCCGGAGCCTTGAGTCCAAGCTTCGCATGAGAGACTCTGTATTCCTCACGTACTGTAGGTCCCGAAATGTCCGCAACTCAAGGACTTCCATGGACTGGGAAACATTCTGGACCTGGGAGAAGGAGCAAATAGAAAGGCAGACACTCTTAGGGTAAGATCAGTGTCTCTCTTTAGTCTGTCAGACCACCAAATAATTTTTTTCAGCCACCTAACCCCCAGCCGGGTCAGATATGAGCCAAACGGATGGTGCTTCTCTTTAACTCTGACTCCTCTCCCTAGGGCTGGAACACTCCCAAGGTAGCAAGTATCTTCCCTTAACAATAACCCCTCCCTGGAGCCAGTCCATCTCTGAGATGGCCAGGGCCTCCTGCTGACCTTCCCTCCTTCTAGAATCAGGATGCCCCTGAAGCTCTTCCTCTGACCTCTTGTTGGAGCTCCAGGATACTTCTGAATGAGGCAGCGGGATGCCATGGATGGCTGGGTTCGGAATGAGGAAGCCCTGAGTTTAAGTTCAGCCTCTAATGCTTATTAACTCTGTAAACATAATTCACTCACCTCACTAAAACTCAACTTCCTCATCTATCAAATGACTACAAAGTAATATTTTTATTATTTACAGCACCTTGCAAGTGTTGGGAGTCTCAAATGGGAAAATATATGTATAATGTTTTGACAATTTTAAAGGGTGATATGGAAATCAATTATTATTTATCTGGCCACCGAACTGCTGATTTTTCTCCCCAGGAGCTCAATAAAAAAAAAAAATCAGTTGGAGCTTTGATTTGTCTCTTTTCCCAAAAAAGCATGGCTTCTTGACTACTGATGCCTCTTCCTGGAGCAAAGATGTTCTAGCTGGGAGATATTGGAATCATTGAACTTGCTCCAAGGACATCCTGGTGCTGAGAGACTCTTAGAGAATCCTTAGAAATACCATCTTCTGCTCCTGCTTACTATGGAGGGGTCATAGATACAGCAGAGGTGGCCAAGAGAGATTTGTCACCCACCCAAAGGACTCATTCTGTTGCCCAAACCCTCCCCAACCTGCTGGAGCCAGTTCAAGCCTTCTTCTCCTCCAGGTAGCCTCCCCCATTGCTCTACACTCTACCCCTTCCCCTCCTCTCAGCTCCTATAACATAAGATTAAACAACTTGTTAGTTAAATCTCATTACTTTTCAAAATAAGGAAATGTATACTGGAGAAACATTAAAACACTTGCCCAAATCATGTGGCTATTCAGAGCTAGAGTCTGGCCTTGAAGTCAAGTCTTCTGCTTCTAAAGCCAGTGCTCCTTCCTTGACAGCACACTGATCTCCTCCTGTAGGCAGAG
This sequence comes from Antechinus flavipes, assembly GCF_016432865.1. NCBI lineage: Eukaryota > Metazoa > Chordata > Mammalia > Dasyuromorphia > Dasyuridae > Antechinus > Antechinus flavipes. The sequence continues at coordinate 652,965,849 of NC_067398.1, forward strand.
ACCTCGCTCTTGGCTCCTATGGGTCTCAAAAGGGACTCAGTCATCAAGATCACAGATCCAAAATTGGATTTATGGCAAAAGGACATATAGTCTAAGTTCAACCCCTTCAACTTACAGATGAAGAAACTGAGACTTGGACTTGAGTTGTCTGAATAGGAAATAAATATCAAAATGGGATTTGAACACAGGACAGATGCAGTGTTTTTTTCCCACTGAGTCAACAATGACAGGGTAGAGCCAGAGAACTAAGGTTTGAGGGGGTCTGGGTGAGGGTTTTTTCACACAGCTAGTAAATGTTAGTGTCTGAGGCTAGATTTGAATTCAGGTCCTCCTAATTTTAGGACCAGAGCACTACCTACCGAGCCATCTAGCTGCTCGGTATGTTTCTGTTTTGAGGGCCCTGAATACTCTCTTTGGGAATCTTCATTCTCAGTCTTAGAAAACTGAGTGAGCTTCAGTTTTTCTATCTGTAAAATCAAAAAGTCAGTTAGCTGATCTCTAAAGTTCCTTCTGTTCCTAAAGTTTTTTAAGTCTACAGAAATCTTAAAACCAGGGCCCAATGAGAGTATTGAGATTTATTAGGATTCAAGAGACTAAATATAGATTGAATAAAACTGGATTCCTTAGCCTGATAAGTAGAAGATCCATGAGAGCTTATTGAACAGTCCTTGGGGCTGGATATGTGTAGGTATTTGCGTGTTTGTGGTTGTATAGGGGAGAGACAAAGAAAGTTCTAAGAAAACATATTGGTCAAGTTGGAATCTCTTCCTTTCTGCCTCCTCCCCTTCCATGTACCTTCTCCATGAGCTGCCTCAGCTCCCTGCTTCGGCCATCACGGGAACAGCTGTTCTGCACAGGGATGACAGCTGTACACACACACTTGCCGTCCGGAGCTTGGGCTGAAGTGTAGAGCTGCCAGCCATCCTCGGGACTTTGGAACAGCGTCTGCAGAAGAAGAAGAAAACTTAGGGGATAGCGATGCCCCCTTTTGCTGCAGAGAAAAGAGAAGGAGGTAGAATAGTGAAGCTGCCAAAAGCACTGAAGGACGGGCTTCCATGATGTCTGTCTTGCCAACTGATTCTGGTCCCCATTTCTGCATGAATCTGCAAGAAGGGGGTCCCTCTTGTTCAGCTTTCTTTAGATAGATTAGCTTCTGCTGTTAAGTTCTCCACCCTTGATTATTCGTATTTTTCAAATCCTCGGCCTTTCATGCCATGAGCAGGGAAGAACCAACACTGGAGGCTGAGAAGATAGGGTTGCCTTTCCCTTTGTCCTTACTCAAGCCCAAGCCCTCAGGTTCAGAGAGATATATGTATGTGTGTGTGTGTGTGTGTGTGTGTGTGTGTGTGAGAGAGAGAGAGAGAGAGAGAGAGAGACAGACAGACAGACAGACAGACAGAGACAGATAGAAAAAAGAGAAAGTAACATTCCTAACCAGAGCTCTACATCCAGAGAGTAAAAGGAAGAGATCTAACCTGGCATTCAAAGTCTCTTATAATACAGATCTACTTTCTAGAATCATGGCCCTCAGACCATAGGCCCTCCGGTTATTACGTGGTCCCATCTGGAATTTCCTCCAGAGTCCCATTAAGTATGTGGTCCAACCCATGCCTAAATCCTGCTCATAGGTAGCTGAGAGCCTTTATTTGAACAACTCCAGTTCCCTAGAAAGAGGAATCCATTACCTCCTAAGGCCGTCCCATTCTTCTTTTAGATGCTCTCACCATTAGGAAGTTTGCCTTACTTCTTCAATGTTTCAGTTTTTACTGAACTGCTATCTTCTTTCTCTGCATCTTGAACCCAGAGCTCAGAATTCTGCCCTCTAGGGCAAAGTAACCCAAGTTTAATCCCTGTTTCATATGGTAACCCTTCAAATCCTTGTACTAGTTGTCATGTTCCTTCTTGATCTACAGGCTAAACACCTGCAGATCCTATGACTGATCCTCATCTGTCATAGGACCCAGGCCCTTTACCATCTTGTTTATCCCCTTCTCTCATCTGTCAATGTCTTCCCAAAAAGGTGGAAGCTAGAACAGGACACAGCGCTCATGTAGTTATGATCAGGAAACTGGTAGGGAGACTATTCCCTTTCAGGGCAGACATTCTATGCTTATTAAAATAGGAGACTGCTTCCTTTCAGGGCAGACATTCTATGCTTATTAAAGCATCCAAAATACATTTGACTATCAGGTCACACTCTTACCTAATATTGAGCTTTTAGTTCCCCAAAGTCCTATGCTTCTTTTGGGAAAAGACTGGTGTCTCCCAATGCCTCTTTCACCTCAGATTTTCCCAAGTGGCTTTGGAAGCCTGATATAGAACTTGTTATTAATCTGATATACTGAAAAGTGCATTGGATTTAGGACTGGCAACATCCAAATTTCACTCCTGTTTAAGATAATAGCAAAAATGTCTATAGCATTTTAGGGTTTACAAAGTGCTTTACAAATATTATCTCATTTGATACATTTGAAACAAGCCAGGGATGCTATTATTGTTCCTATTTTACAGATGAGGAAACGTGGGCTGATAGGAGTTAAATGAGTTAATTGTTCAAGGTAACATAACTAGAGTCTGAGGCTGGATTTGAATTCAGGTCTTCGTGATGCCAGGTCCAGTGGCAGCTAGGTGACTCTGGACCTGAAGTCAAGAATACCCAAATGTATTAATACTGACTGTGTTAGTTTGGGTCCATCACTTTCTGTCTGGTTCAGTTTCCTCCTCTGTAAAATGATTTTTAAAAAATCTATATCATTTCATGGGATTGGTGTGAGGATCAAAAGACATAATATATAAAGCACTTTTGCAAACACTGAAGTACTATGTTAATGTTAATGTGAATAACCCTATTCAATTTACATTCATCAGGTTTGACCCACTGGTTTAACTAGAAGATCTTCATATTAATTCTATGAACTTTTTTTTTAATGTGATAACTGTATTTCAATATATTTGGTTTCTTCTGTAACCCTCTGCATTTTATTTTATGAATTTAAATACTTTTTTCTGAGAGAGTTCCTAGGTATTAATTAGAGGTTTAAATTTTCTTTAATCTCTCTAGATCCAAATTCTATTTGTCCTTTAAGATCTAGTCCAATAACCACTTTCTTCTAGAGGTTTCCCATCAGTCACTACAGCCCACACTGACTGTCCGTTCTTTGAACTCTATAATCCTAAAGGTTCACACCCCTCATATGTCCCAGATCATGCCCAGCCTTCTGTTCATCTAATTCAACAGATATTTGTGGATGCTTGATGTGTTTGGGCTCCATGTTGAGTGGTGGGTGAGGAGGCAGATGGATCAGATATGGCCCTGCCTGGAGGGGGCCCCTCTAGTAGGAGAGAGAAAAATACCACAAGGCAGAGTGGATCAGAGTGTGAGAAAGGTGGACCTAGGGAGGAAGGGATACTGCGAGAGAGAAAAAACACAGACACCTAGCTCCAGAGAAGGGACACACATATACCCCCAAAAAAGGCAGACACAGAAATGGACATGGAGGAATACAGAGATACAGACACCCAGCTCCAGAGAATGGGGTGCACATGTACTCCCAAAAAAGGCAGACACAGATACGGACATGGAGGAATACAGAGACACACCCAGCTCCAGAGAAGGGGGTATACATGTACCCCCAGAAAGAGGCAGACACAGATGTGGACATGGAAGAATACAGAGACACACCCAGCTCCAGAGAAGGGGGTACACATGTACTCCCAAAAAAGGCAGACACAGATACGGACATGGAGGAATACAGAGACACACCCAGCTCCAGAGAAGGGGGTATACATGTACCCCCAGAAAGAGGCAGACACAGATGTGGACATGGAGGAATACAGAGACACACCCAGCTCCAGAGAAGGGGGTACACATATACCCCCCCAAAAAGAGGCAAACATAGATATAGATATGGACATGGAGGAATACAGAGACACAGACACCCAGCTCCAGAGAAGGGGGTGCACATGTACATGGAAACAGACATTCAGACACACAGTCATGGAGGGAGAGAGGGAAGACAGTTTAAGACAGAGATAGACAAACATATAGCAGAAGATAGACCCAAGGCACCCAGACCCAGAGGGCAGATCCAAAATCATGACCAGGGGCAGGTGACAAGATCAAGCCCCTCAATTCCTAGCCAGTGCAGATATGGGTCTGGTGGGCTCTATTGGCCCCCAGCTATGCCAGCCTAGTTTCTGGAACTTGGGTCTTACTGCAAATGCTGTATTAGCTCTAGGGCAAGTGTTCCCATAATGGGAAGGGTCATCAAATCATAGCCTTTCTGAGATGGGCCGTCCAAGGCTGTCTAATACACCTCATATCTGGAAAAAAAATACTGTCTATGAGACATCTGACAAGTGATCACTCAGCTTTTGCTTGAAGACTTCCAGAGGTGAGGAGCTCATTACTTCTGGACTCAGCCCATTCTGCTTTTGGATGGCTCTAATTGTTAGGAAACTTCCCTTACATAAAATCTAAATTTGTGTCTTTTTCATCCTATACCCACTGTTCCTAGTTCTTCCCTCTGGGACTGAGTAGAAAAAGACTAATTCCTTTTACACACGACAGCCCTTCAAATACTTGAAAAGAGCTAGCAGATTTCCTCTACATATCTTCTCCAAGCTAACCCCCTTCCCTCCCCCGCCCCCCGTTTCTGCAACTAGTCCAACTATGGCAGGAACTCGATGCTCCTTATCATCCTTTGTGCCCTCTTCTTATTAGCATTGGTGTCTTCCCTAAAATGAGGTGCTCAGATCTAATACTATAGATATAGCTTGATCCAGGCAGGGTTCTCAACTCCTTGGGCCCCAGGGTGACTAATCAGCCTTTCTGGGGCTGGAGTTGGTAATGCTGGATTTCCACAGATTAAAGTTTTCTTCTATAAAATCTGCAGCAGGTAGGGACCTGGTCAGGAAGTCAGGTTCCCTTGTCAGGGAAGACCCCAGGGGTTATTCAGTGCTTCCAGGGATGGTCTCAGGATGGGATTCCCCCAAACTCATTCTAGCCAGGGCTCAGACCTATTATAAACAGAAGCTCCAGCAGAGGGGGAGAAAGCAAATCCTTTTCAAGGGATTTATTCTGCTCACGACTATCAGTGCAGATCCCTCTACCTCCCTCCCACGCTGCCTCCCTCCCACGCTGCCTCCTTCCCACACTCTCTCCACTCCAAAGAGGACCAGGGGAACTAGAACGATTAACACTGAGCTTCCCTGTGCCCTGGGAAGGGGAGGCAGAGAGAAGGGGAAGGGAGGAAGAAGAGAAGGGGAAAAAAGGAGGAAAGAAGAGGGAGACAATAAGGGAAAGCAGGAAGGGAAAAAGGGGTGGAGAAATGAAGAGAAGAGGAAGAAGGGAAAGAGGAGATAGAAGACATGAAGGCAATTAAGGAGAAATGGAAGAGAGAGACCCTCTGATTCTCAACTTAGGTCTAAGCTGCAGTCCAATTATTAGAATCTTAGAACCACAAATGGCTAGAGGAACAAGAACTCCCAAAGGCCATCTTACTCCATCCTCATCAGTTTACACACAGAAAAATTATAGCCCAGAGAGGGAAAGGATTTTGTCAAAGGTCACACAGCACATCAAATACTACCTCCTCCATGAAATCTTTCTATAGCCAGCAAAGTTCACTATCTCCTCCAAATGTTCATAGATATTTGGTTTACCTTACTCTTTAGACCTTCTTGGAACAGTTAGATGGCACAGTGGATAGAGCACTGGCCCTGCGGTCAGGAGGACCTCCAGCTCCAGATACTTAGTAGCTGTGTGATTCTAAGCAACTCACTTAACCTATTGCCTTTGGGGAGAAAAAAGAACCTCTTCTCATGTTGCTTTTATTTGTATTTCATCTCCTAAAGACTCTGAGTTTTGTAATGGTAGGAATTAGGACTTCCTCCCTCCCATCTCTCTCTCAAACATAGCCCAGCATCAGACCCTGAGGAGCTTCAGTGTTTGCTGAATGACTGTACAAAAGGAGACCTTACATTTGTTTAAAGAAAACACCAAGCAATCATCTTCAGAGGAAATTTCAACCCTTTCTCCTTCTCTCCTTTTTTTCCTTTTCTGAAAGTTCAAGGCTCCAAAATTACAATGAACTTTTCTTCTTGCCTTTTTTTTCCAGTGTGAGATGAACTTTTTTAGTTCCCTTTGAAGCAAACAATTGCTTTTTCCAATTAACAGCTAAAATAGTCAATGGCAAAAATAGAGGCAGAATTTAAATGGCAAGGATGAAAGGCTTTATTTTCTGTCTTGAAACAGATCCATGCATCCCCTGTACCCTGCATCTCTCAGGGACCCTCCATCAGTTTCATCATTGGCAAATATGATTTATTAAACATTTATGCAAAGCAATAGAGGCTGTATTATAGAGCAATAGCTGCCTGTAGGTGCCTAAGGCTACTCTCTAAAGCAAAGCCAGCTAGAGAGCAATCCTGTTTGAAGAAAGCAGAGAGGTTGAGGAAGCCTCAGGGTTGGCCACTTCAGGCCAAAACCAACTTACCAGTGTTTGGGGAGGCTTGAGAACCTGATTTTGAATCCTATCTCCTTACTTACTACCTGTGTGATCTTGGAGAAATTATTTAATTCTCTGGGCCTCAGTTTCCCCTGTAAAATAAAAGAGTCAAATGAGTTGGGGGAGAGGGGTCCCTTCTTGCTCTTAATTATGTAATTAGTTTTGGTGGAGTGTAGAAGCACTCCATGGAGCTCACTACTCTGGTGAAGAGGCCATGCTTCTCCCATCATCATTTTAGGCAAGGACTTCCCAAGTACTTCCACAGACGCAGCATCACTTAACCAGTCTAATCAATTCCCCTTGTGATTTCTGGATCATCTGATTCTCTTAGTAGAAAGATGAATCTGCTCTCTATAATGCCTCTTTCCATCTCCTATTTTGGCTAAAATAGCTCATCTCTATTCAATCTACATCATTTCAACAAGTCTTTAACAAGTACCTCCTAAAAGTCGGACAATGGACTCGAATGAGACAAAATAAAAACAAAAATACAGTCCCTCCTTCTCATGTGGCTTATAATCTGATACAGGAAGACCATGGAAGACACATAGATTTAGTGGTTGTAAGGTACCTCAGAGGCCATGAGGTCCAACTCTTATGATTTCCTAGATAAGAAACTGGCCCAGGGAAGGACCATGTTCACACAGGTAGAAAGTGGTACAGCCAGAATTCAAAACTACATTTTCTGATCCCAAGTCCAGCTATTTTTCTACTATACTATATTAATGATATCATAATCATCTAAAACCTGGCAAGTAACTACATCTATCAATTTATATATACATATGTATCTATACATATAGGTATATAAATATATGTATATATAAACATGCAATCCATGTGTATATAAATATATGTATACACATGTGTGTATATATAAATATATGTGTATATATATATATATATTTATCTATATAAAATTGGAAGATCCTGGAAAGCAATACCATCCGAAGGGAATCCTTCTGTCTGTTCCAAGTGCTCTTGGGGATATAGTCAAGCCTAGGGAAGACAGGTCCCTCCTCTGTGATAACTTACAGGAAAATAAGCACCTTTCTCTCATCTCTTTTAATTAGCCAAGTATGTTTAGAATCAGTGTGGCGGGGCATTCATGGTGAGCATAGATCAACCTCTCCTCCAAAGGAATTGGACTCCCTTAGAGACTCACAAGCTCTCCTTGGCAGCTCAGGAAAAATGATTTCTTGCTCATATCACACATATCTCCCTGCAGCCATCAATAATTTTCCTGTCTGTCTCCCCAATTGGTTTTCAGTTCCTGGAAATCATCCTAAGATAATGGCCACTGATGCTCCCCTCTTTGTCCCACTTTGTTCATCTCCAACCCTCTGGGTGCTCCCTTTAGGGAGAGCTACATTTCCATTTCTGCCTGCTGAAATCTTACTTGCCCCTGAAGGATCAGCTCCAATGCCAACTCCTTAAATGAAGCCTTTCCCAGTTCTCCTCAAGGGATCTCCTCTTATGGTTTTGGTTCTTCAGAGATCACCTAGTCCATTGCCTCTTTTAAAAATGTGGAAACTGAGGCAAAAAGGAAGTAACCTCATCCAGATAGCTAATGATTGTCAGAATGGGTTTCAAAAACACATCTAATTCCAAATTCTCACTTTGTCCACTATTTCCCCCGACCCCCGTGCTGCCTCTTGCCTCAGGGGGCTCTTTGCCTTTTTATGACTTCTCATTATGTCTTGCACCAGTTATGTCTGCTTTATGGCTCCTGCTAGACCCCGAGGTCCCTGATGCTACAGACCGTGTGTCACTCAGCACAGAACAGGGCACACAGATGGTCTTGGTAAGTGTGTGTCAAATTGATGTGCTTTCTTGGAGAGACCAAACTGCCACTGGTTGAAGGAATAATGACCCCACCCTGCCCATTATAGGGGAAATGCAGGCTGATAGGGGAGCTGAAAGGGCCTTTAAAAAAAAGACTCATTCCTCCTGTCTAGCAGGAAAATATAAAAGACAGCCCCCTGGTCTCCCATTGGCTTCAGATCTCCTGAGTCGGGAGTGATGGCTTTGGAGGGGTGGGCAGGACAGGATGTGTGTCTGCTGACCGACTGAGTAGCCTTTCCATGCATCCCAATAGATTGGAAATGGACCTGTTTTCAGAGAACAACATAAGAAGGGATGAGCAGCTGGGAAGGGACCCCGATGGGAGGGCAGGAAAAGGGTATTTGGGAAGACCCCCGAAGTGGCCTCTGAGTATGTACCATTCAAGCATGGCAGGGATTGTGGAGCTAGGCAAAGAACTCATCAGGCAGGGCTGACATGAAATGGGAGTCCTTAGAGTGGGGGAAGGGTGGCAGGAGGAGAAGCAGGAGGGAGGGGGACCTTCAGAGCAGGGCACTGAGAACACAGCTTGGCTATAAAACTCTCCTCACATCTGTTTTCCATTCTGTTCTCCCTTCCGTCCTTGTCCTTTACCCTGAAAGGACAGATTAAGCTTTGGGCTGACTCTGGGCCCTAAATGGGTGGTCATTGGACAGGCCTAAGGGGTGGAATCAGGTTAGAACCCCATGGAATAGTTTGCTCCTGCTCACATACCCCTTTAATGAAAACACAAGACCCTTTCCAGCCCATCCTCATTCAATGAAGAACAGAGAAAAGATTCCAGGTCTTAAAAGCCAGGGAACTTAGGTGATATTCCTGCTTCTATTCTGTTTCATGTCATTCTAAGAAAATCATTTTACTTTCCTGAGCCTCAGTTTCCTCATCTGTAAAATGAGCTTACCTCTCTGTAAAATGGGCACACCCCTCTGTAAAATGGGCTTGTTATGAAGAGCAAGTAAGAAAATGGATATGAAGGCACTTGGAAAAGTCTGGTTTATAACTGATTTTAAACCTATAAAGTCATTCTGCTCAGAAAGATTTTTGTCCAGGTCAGCAGCTCATCTAGACCTTTCCCTCCATACCCTGACAGGGAAACACTCCCTTTGGCTAAAAGTTAAATAAATGTAAAGTCCTTTCTTCAGGGAGAGAGTTTACCATTCATCTCAAACCCAGACACTTCCTTTGGGCCCCAGTGGGTCAGCTTTCCGGGTCTTCTCCCAGCACTGCAATGTTTTTCCCACTTCAGTGAAAGGCACCTTAATTAGAGAATCAGAAACCGGATAGGAAGAAGCTTCAGCAACAGGGAATTCTGCAGTAGAACACCCCACCCCCTTGTCTGTCTGGCTGCCCTGATGAACAGGGCCAGCAGTGGGAAACAGCTATATTGATATAGAGAAAAATAAAAGCTTGATTTCTCCGTCCCTTCAGAGAATGGAATATGATCAGCCTTTCACGAGTAGGCAACTCTCAGCCCCACGGAGCACACTCATCTGGCTCCTGCACCTTACATTTTATAGATAGGAATCATGTTTCCCCTTAATGAGGCAGGTCACACCGGTGCCTTCCTTGACAGAACATTAGTTTTTCTTTTCTTCCCCGACTGGGCACTGGCACTAGGAGTCAAGCCCCAATCTAGAGCCGGGGGGAGCAGCCTTGACAAGAAAGGGAAGCTGGCAAGATGGCAGCCCAAAGGGAGTTTCACAAAGCCCACTTCCCCGCTGCAGGAATGGGTGCCCATTTAATCTCTTTGCTGAAGTTGTCAGAAGTAAAAATGAGCTGTTCTGACGCTTGCAGACACTTCCCTCAACTCACTGGAATTCAATTTCTGGAGAGAGCATAAATTTGCAACAGTAAGAGCCATGGCTGAGCAGAGAATATTGGCTGGGGATGGATTCCTGAAATCAATCTGATGTGTGGAATGGGCACAATGCGGGGAATTCATCTTCTATGGCTGAGACATTTTATACCAAGGTACTCGCTTCTGCCCAGGGTGCACAAAATGGTGGCTACGTTCTGCAATGCCCAGAGCTAGGAGGCGGAATTGTAACCAAGAAGGGAAGCAGCATAATTCTTTTGCATTTTGCTTACCCCGTTGAAGGAGGTCTGGAGATGAGTAGGTACATATTTGTAGGGGTGAATGGGTTGGAATGGGGGCACAGCCCACAAGTGACTGGAAAAGCGGCAGCAAGAACTAACCAGTTAGCTAGTATGAATAACACATCTCACTCCCCTGGCCCCTGGGGAATTTAGCCTCAGCCTTCACCATCTGCTCTCACCAGCTTCAGCTAGGTTCCACTTGGTCCCATAATGCCCAGTGGATGGAAAAGTAAACAGGGCCGTCTGTCTTATGTACCGAAGACCTAAACATTCTTTATAGCCCCCACATCTTACACTGTTTCCTGCAGTTCTGAAAGATACAGAGAAGGAAAAGAGAAAATATGTATTACCCGATAAAGGTCATTCCTCATCCCCTCCTAGATTTGATGAGGGAGCTAGGACTGGGATTCTGACTAGCAGGGCTGGGGATGATCAGTGGGGATGTTGTCGCATTAGCAGGGCTGGCGATTTGTCAATTAGTACTGGCCAATTGAAGGAAAATCGATTGGGTAAAAGCTGATCACTGGCCCGCTCTTTCTCTCTCTCAGCTGGGCTCCTGCTGGACATTCCAAGGCTATTAGTTGGTGCATTCATCAAAGTGAAAGAGACAGTGGTTTGTTCCCGCCATCCGCACCAGTGCCGGGCACACGGCCAGGACGGCCCTAACGGAATTGACCGTCCAGGTGCAGCCTGGAGAGGCCTTCAATCAGCGGGCATTGTGGCTGAGCCTCAGGGGCGGGCTGGCACCTGCGTCGCTGAAAAGGACAGGAAGTGGAGTATGTGGCCCAGAACCCACCCTCCTTCAGCACCTGCGCCTCCCTCTCCCTCCTGGGAGCCAGGCTGGTGTGGTCAAATACCAACAGTAAAAGGCTGGTTTCTGGCTACCTCCCATTTCTTTTTTTCCTCCTCCTGAATCCCAGAACCATCTCTGGCTGGTAAGTCTCTCCATCCTGACTCCCCACTTTGGGCAGAAGTGAATGGGGCCCGCAAGTCCCTGACCCAGTGATTGAAATTCTGCTAAAGTCATGGACCCTTGGGCCTATCTGGCAGGTAAGGACTCAATCACATTTGTAAATCCCCAGGAAAGGTTTGGCCAGGAGCTGAGCATGCAGGGAGGGAGCATGAGCTCCTCTGTGGGCTTTGTTCCTTCCTCAATTAAGATAAAAGGGATCTCAGCTGTCAGAGGACACAGGCCAGTTGGCCCTGCCCCCAGCCAGGGCACTGGAGGAAAAGCTTGTCTATCTCCTTGCTCCCCTGTGCCAGACATTTGCACAGTGCTAGGCGTGCTTGTTAGCCCAACCTTTCCTGAGCATCTCTGCCAAGGATCAGTAGGAAGGTGGGAAAACAGAAAGTCCAGCAGAAGAAAGTATCTTTCATTCTCCTTTGCTGAGACTGGCCTCAAGAGACACAAAAACAGATTGGAGCAAACATGGTGGATCAGTGCCTTGGCTGATTTTTTCCCTAACAATGCTGCAGATTTGTGCCCCCCCCCAACCTGTTTCTAAGACTGACTCATTCCTGAGAAAATAAAAGGAAATCCTTCCATCCCTATCCCACCATGGAAGGAAATATGGATGCTGACCAGCCTGATGGAATTTGAGCAGCCTCGATGGTGGAGGCAAAAATGGAGTGGGGGATTGGGGAAAGGGGATGAGACCGTCAAGACAATGAGTGAAAGCACCGTTGGTATAACCAGCCTGGGCTGGAGTCCCAGCCCAGTCAGGGGTGGCTGGGACTGAGAGGAGCGGGTGTGAAGGAAGAAACCACGTCAGCCACAGATCCCTGTTATTTATAGACAGATCCTGGTTCATAAATTCCAAATTGGTTTTTTTTTGTCTCCCTCACTGCGAGACCCCTATAAATATTCATGATTTTTCTGCCTTGGAATATTTAGGGAGTTGGAGGGAGCAGTGGGGAGGGCTGCTATGAGAGAGAAGAAAGAAAGCTCAATGGAGGGAAGCCAGCTCTGACTCCTCTGGCCTGGCCTGGGAGATTGAGGATGTTGGGTTTGGGGAAAGGAGAGGAAAGGGCTATCGTCTCAACTTCCCAGCCCCTAGTAGAGCTCCTGGGAAAGGGAGGCTAATCAGTCAATAAATAGAGACATTGCCATCCATTAGTATTCTCCCCTAGTCGTCTGTGGAAAAATACACAACTCTTGGAGACAGAGAGGGCGAGTGCTCACTCCCTACCTCAGCTCCAGCTCCCACTCAGCAGCTCTAGAGCACCTTAGGCTCCTGGGGGAGGAGGGGGCCCTGTCAGACCTAGCCAAAGTGCTGGATGAGCCAGGCTCAGTGCCAGAATCTGGAGGCAGAGTCTATGTCACAGGCCTCAGTCAGCCTGGAGGGTAAAGAATGTGTATATAGGAGAAAACACTCAGTCTGGCGTGTGTGTGTGTGTGTGTGTGTGTGTGTGTGAAAGAGAGAGAGAAAAGAGAGAGTGGGTGAGAGAGACAGAGGCAGACAGAGAGAAAGAGACATATACAGAGAGAAACTAAGAGAGACAGACAGAGACAGAGACAGAGAGAGACAGAGACAGAGAGACAGAGACAGAGAGAGAGAGAGACAGAGAAAGAGAATGTGTGTGAGAGAGAGAAAAGAGAGAGTGGGTGAGAGAGACAGAGGCAGACAGAGAGAAAGAGACATATACAGAGAGAAACTAAGAGAGACAGACAGAGACAGAGAGAGACAGAGACAGAGAGAGACAGAGACAGAGAGACAGAGACAGAGAGAGAGAGAGAGACAGAGAGAGAGAGAGACAGAGAAGAGAATGTGTGAGAGAGAGAGAAAAGAGAGAGTGGGTGAGAGAGACAGAGGCAGACAGAGAGAAAGAGAATGTGTGAGAGAGAGAGAAAAGAGAGAGTGGGTGAGAGAGACAGAGGCAGACAGAGAGAAAGAGACATATACAGAGAGAAACTAAGAGAGACAGACAGAGACAGAGACAGAGAGAGACAGAGACAGAGAGAGACAGAGACAGAGAGAGAGAGACAGAGAAAGAGAATGTGTGTGAGAGAGAGAAAAGAGAGAGTGGGTGAGAGAGACAGAGGCAGACAGAGAGAAAGAGACATATACAGAGAGAAACTAAGAGAGACAGACAGAGACAGAGACAGAGACAGACAGAGACAGAGACAGACAGAGACAGAGACAGAGAGACAGAGAAAGAGAATGTTGTGAGAGAGAGAGAAAAGAGAGAGTGGGTGAGAGAGACAGAGGCAGACAGAGAGAAAGAGACATATACAGAGAGAAACTAAGAGAGACAGACAGATACAGAGAGAGACACAGAAAGACAGAGAGAGAGAGACAGAGACAAAGACAGAGAGAAACAGAGACAGAGAAACTAAGATAAGCAGACAGAGAGACAGAGAAAAAGAGAGAGAGAGAGAAAAGAGAGAGAGAGAGAGAGATAGGTTTGTTTCCTTGTGTCTGAGAATTTCAGTTTGAGTGTGTCTATAGCTCAGCAGATGACTCCAATCTCAGCTTAGTCACGATCTCCATGTCCAAGCTTGTACCACCTTTTATGTTCCTGCTGGCCAGCTTCTTAGGGCAAGTTACCAGCACATTCTGACCTTAAGGAATATATTCTCCATCTACTTTCGGAAGTTTAGCACACTGCCTCCACCTAACTTTTCCAAGTTAAATCTCCATCTCTATCACCTGCAAGAACCTCCATCTGCCCTCATTTCCTAGAAACTGCCATAGCCCCAGGGAAGCCCTCTCAAGGCTGCAAGAACTGCTCCTGTTCTGGGCTCTCTCATTGCCACAGGGAGATGGGGTTCCTTAACTTCCAGGACATTCCTGGCTAAAACAGGGGGTTAAAAAGGCAATCTTTTTATTCCCTGACCACAACTTTGACATAGCCAAAGTATCCCTCCCTCCCATCTTCTAGAATCCCTAGTGGGCCCAATAACAGCTTGTTCATTTCTTGGACCCAGAATATACTCTTAGGAAAGGTAGCTTGATGAGTACAGCTCTGGATCTGGAGTCAGGGAGATTTGGAACTGGATCCCATCTCAGCTACTACTGTGGGACCCTAGGCAAATAACTTGATCTCAATTTTCAAAGCTTAAAGCTCAGTAATCAGTAAAAGAGTGATAATAGCATCCACCTCCCAGGAAAATGGTGAAGATCCAGTAAACTAATGTATGAAAAACACTTTATATAAGTCATTATTGCTGTAACCCATCAAAATCCCATGGAGAGCCTTCTTACCAGTTAAGACTATGTACAATGGCCTTGGGTCTCTCTTCTCCTTGAACTTGTCATGGCCCCAGACACAACTTGTTTAGTTCCTGAAACCTATCACAACTCCAAGGATATTCTCTTCAGAATCTTGTCTTGACCCCAGAAATGGCTTCCTCAACTCCTCAAATTCTGTTATGACTCTGAGAATGGCTTTCTCCTCTCCCTGGCACTGTTAGAATCTCTGGAATGTCATTTTCACATTCAAAGCCGTTCACAACCTCAAGGATGACCTCTCTACTCCCTAGGCTGTCTGAAAGTGGACATATCAGGATGGCTTCTCAACTCCCGGAATCTGTCATGGTGAAGATGACCTTTTTTTCCTCATTTCTTAACTTTTGTCAAAGTCTAAGTCTCTCATGGCCCTAAAGTACTCATATTTAAAGAAAAAAATTCAACATAGGGTCTGTAATTTTCTTTAAATAAACATAATACATTTATATTTATAAATATCATTGGTTTCCTTAGGTATTCTGATAGCACCTAAAGACATTATTCTTAGAAGGATCCCTAGACTTCACCAGATTGCTAAAGGGATCCATGACATAAAATGGGTTAATATACCTGGTCTCAAACAAAGGGATCCATGACATAAAATGGATTAATACCACCTGATCTCAAACCTATCACAGTCTTGAAGGTGAGAAACCACTTTCCAGAGGACAAAAAACCCCCAAATCTTGAATGACCTCAATAGACTTTCAATTCAGTGTATTTTTTTTTTTAATTTTATTTTGTTTAATAATATCAATTCAGTTTAAGAGATTGGTCTTCTCAACTCCTTGACCTTGTTATGACCCAGAAAACAGCCCTTTCCTCCCAGATCTCAGTATTTTTTAAAAAAACTTTCCTGAGCACTCATTATTTTTTACAAAACTTCCCCACTCAAACTGTTTCAGTCTTTCTGACTGGTTTCCAAGGTTCAGAACTGATGCAAATGCCATTAGTGGTCCAGAATTGAGAAGGGGGAAGGGGTTTGATTTTTTTCAAGGCCATTATCTCAAATTCATTAAAGTGGATTTTATGGCTTTCTCACGGATTATTAGGGGAGTTTATTGATGGACCATTTCAGACAGCATTAATCTTCAGGAGTTGCAGAATTTATCGGAACAATTCATCACAGCTTTTTACAATAAAGAAACAAAGTTAAGATTTTTTGCCATATCAAAGATTTTCCCCCCACCCCATCTCCTTCCTCAAACATGAATCCAAGGAGTGGAGGCCATTATATATCACTGCTTGTGAAGAAACATTTTTCCAGGAACAACATTCTTCTACTACTCACAAAACAGGCTTCTCAGAGAATTGATATGGTGACCCATGCACAGAGGTGCTTCTAAGGAGCTCCTCTCTCCCACATATGCTCTAAGCTTGAACCCAATATGTCTTTGTATCTCTGGGTGAAAGAATGTGTTATAGGCTTTTAGGAAGATGTTTTGTACCGACTACTTTTACTATACTACCTTAGTAAATACCTCTTTCTAAAAGCTAAATTAAGTCTGGCTGACTAATTTATAACAAACATAGAATCATGGAAGAAGCACTCTGATTGGGGGCTTCTGAGCTATAGCATTGGAAAAAGAGCCCATTGAGTTCTGAAGGGACCTTATTCATTAGGACATATGGAAATTAGGATAGTAACTCCCAAATGTGTTACATATGGCATTATTTCAGAACCCTGAACTAGTTCATAATGCTGGAATATCCTCCTCAGGATATTCTCCAGTTTATCAATGTTCTTCCTAAAATATGGTACATAGAATTATAAACTAATTTACATATGCTCTGATTACGGCAGAATATGATGATACCTTTATCTCCTGTTCCTAAATACTATGTTTATATATAAACATATATTTATATTATTTATTTTATATTATATTATTATATATATATATATATATATATATATATATATATAATTTATATTATATAAATATAAATACAAGCAGCTCAAGCTTGAACTTGTGGTTTACTAAAACTTCCAGTTCTTTTTCAGATGAATTGCTGTCTAGTCTTATTTCCTTCATTTTTCACTGGTAAAATTGATTTGATGAAACCAAGTATAAGGCTTCATATTTATCCCTCTTGATTTCATATAGATCTAATCCTGGCAAGAGCTTTTTGGAGGCATCCTTCCCAGATTTGTATCATCTGAAAATATGATAAACATGTCTATCATACTCTAGCCAAGTCATTGATTAAAAATGTTAAACAACACAGTTCCAAAAACACCTTCCTGAGTCATTCCACAGGAGACCTCCCTTCCAAGATGACATTGAATCAATGATCAATGATTGTTAGATCCAGTCATTCAATCAGTTTTGCATCCTCTTGACCATATCATTTGGTAATATCACATAGAGAGGAAAAAATGTTCAACTTGGACCCAAGATCTAGTTGTGAATCTTGCCTCTGGTGCCTACTTAACTGTGTGATCAGGGACTAACTTCCCTAAGTCTCAGTTTCCTTATCCTTAGAGTAGAGTAAATAAAATGGAATAAAGTAGGTATCTAGGTAGTAAAGTGGATAGAGTTCTGGTTCCAGGGTCAGGAAGACCTGAGTTCAAATCTAGACTTCAAACATTTCCTAGCTGTGTGACCCTGGGCAAGTTATTTAACCTCTGCCTCATTCAGTTTTCTCAACTGTAAAATGGGTATACGAATAGTACTTACCTCCCACTGTTGTAATAAGGATCTAATAAGATATTTGTAAAGTATTTAGCACACAATGCCTGGCACATAGTTGTTGTGTTTAGTTGTATCCAACTCTCCATGGAATTTTTTTTTTTTAGCAAAGATACTGGAGTGATTTGTCATTTCTTTCTCCAGCTCATTTTATAGATGAAGAAACTGGGGCAAAATAGAGTTAAGTCACTTGCCTAGGTCATGCAGCTACTGAATATCTGAGACCAGATCTGAACTCAGGAAGAATCTTCCTGACTCTAGGTGTGGCACTCTATCCATTGTCCTACCTAGCTGTCTAACCAGCTGACACATAGTGGGTACTTTATAAATTCAAATTCCCCTCTTCTTCCCTAATATTTTCTGGTCTACATCCTTCGATGTTGTTCACGGAAGAACATATGAGACAGTATCAAAATGTTCTGTTAAAAGTTAGTTAATTATATCTATAGCATTCCCTTGATATTCTGGTCTAGTAACCTTGTCCAAAAAAGAAAAAGGAATCAATGTTAGTCTGGCATGATTTGCTCTTGATGATACCATGCTGACTCTATGACCACCACTTCCTTTTATAGATGATCACTAAACAGTCCTTTAACAAGACACTCTAGAATTTTTTCAGGAATTAATATTAAGCTCATTGGATTATAGTTTGCAGCTTTCATTCTCTTCTTTCAAAAAAATGAGGGAGAAATACTTCTCATATTCTCCAAAATCTTTCAGACATCACAAAGCAGTTCAGTAATCACATCTTCTATGGTTTCAGTATTCTAGAATGTTGTTCACCTAAGACAGGTAACTTGAACTTATCAAGGTTAGCTGTATGATTATCATTTCTCTGCTTAAAGAGGGAGATATAAACTCACAGCTCATTGGATTTCAACCCTCTTTTAGTCCTTTTTGTTCTGCCTTTTACAATCAGAGCTCATTCTCTTTTCCAAAAGAAACAGAAGCAAAACAAGAATTGAATTGTTCTGCTTTCTCTTCATAGTCTATTATCATCATTTCAACCATTCCAAGAAGCAATCCTATTTTGTATTTGATCCTCCTCTTTTCCCCTAATATAACTAAAAAAAACCTCACAAAACAAAACATCTTTAACAATCCTTGCTGTTGTCCTTAAATTCTCTCACCAATTTCTCATTCTGAATTTAGTACTCTTCATATCAATCTAAAAGAATTAGGACACATTTTAAATTTTATCCTATTATCTGCCTTTCTTCTATTATCTGTATGTGCCTTTTTAAAATCTAAGTTGGTCAATGAATTCCCTGTGCATTCACATTAGTTGCTCTAGATAGCTTTTTCTTTCATCAGAGCTTGTTTTCTTTATGCCTTTGCATTTCTTTCTTGAGATTGACTTGTTCCTCCTGGATTGACTTCACCAGTAGACTTTTAGTTAATGGGATACCACTTATCCTCTTCCTGAAGATTTTGAAATCAATTCTCTCTAAATCTAGTATATCAGACTATACTCTGCTTTCATTTCCTCCATTACAAATTCCAAGATTGAGGGCTGTCTTCTCTCAAATTTCCCATCATTTCTAGCTTATAAACCACTTTCTCTTGATCTGGTGAGAATTAGACAGAATAGGAGTTTTCTTTGTTGGCTACTCCATTGTTCCTCAAGGATGGAATGAAGGATGCAAGTTAAGAAGTAATTAATTTTCCACCTTGAGCTGAAAGAATGTTCTAGTAGAAGTTGAGATAATTGAGGTATTTCCCCTCACTGCTATAGCATGTCTACATTCCAGGCTTATCATATGTTTCCAAAACTCCTTTTCTATTTTCATTTCTGTCTATACACTAATGACAACATTATTCCTATATCTCCATTGATCTTCACATGAGTAAATCTTTGTCATTTATTTATTCCATGCTGCCACCTACCCCAGTCTTGCCTTTGACTTATTTTATTCCTTTTGAATACAGCATATCCTTCTAAAGCCATGTTCCCATCATAAGTCTAAGCACACCAAATCTCAGGGATATCTTATGAGGTCCAATCTGCCTTTTTGTTCTCTATGCTTTGTGTATTTGTGCATCAAGGCGGTACAGAAGTGAAAGATCTAGGCAATATATTCCAAAGCAGCAGCTGAAAAAGACCCTTCATATCCCTATATACAAGTACCTTTTCTAAAAATCACAGGATCCCAGAATTGGAAGGAACTTTTAAGAATCATTTAGGTAATTCCTCAATTAGAATCTCCTCTATGACATTACCAGTGGTCAGTCACAATTCTGCCTGAACATACTTGATGACCAGAAACTCCCTTTCCAAGGTAGCCCATCTGGGCTCTACTTATTAGGAAGAATTTTATTTTTGGTCCCTTGGACCAAATTCTAAATATCTCTTCCTTGGTTGATTATTTATTCTGCATATAGTTTGTCCACACAGTTTTTGCCATGTAGTCTCTCCCATTAGATGGTGAACTCCTTGGGGACAGGTATTATCCTTTGCCTTTCTTTGTATTCTTAACACAGTGCCCAAGACATGATAGGTGCTTAAGAAATATTTAATGTATGACTGATGATATCCTCAATTATTAATCATTATTCTCCTCAACAACTATTCATTAATTTCTAGTTCTACCCTCTTTAAGCAAACACTACTGAAACCTCTCTTCCATATGACACCCTTCAAATACAAAATGACAGCTCTCATGGCCCCCTAAGTCTTCTTTTCTCCTCACCCATCAGGCCCAATTCTTTTAGCTGATCTTTGCAATGCTTTGTCTCTTTTCTTTTCACTAATTTGGGGGTGGTGGCAGTGCACAAACATAGCAGTGAATGTGGGTGGCTTAAGCCTGAGGGGACCCTCATGATTTTTCATAGGCTTTATGAACTAATTCTCCCCTGCCAACCTCATGCCATTCTCTCCACTATGGCTGGCTTATACTTTTAGAAGGGGAAGAAAATAGATATGATAAAATAAAATGCTATGGCAACCTCAGGAACCCCTACCCCAGACACATGGACTTTCCTGTCTTGTAAGATGGATGGTTCTAAGAACAAAGGACAAATAGAGAGGATAACAATCAGGGAGGGGAGGGTGGATGGGGAAACTATGAGCAGTTCCAGCAAGGACATTTGGTTGATAGGAGTGCAACATTACTCCTAATCATTTACATTTAACTGTATCCCTTTCCTTGATGTTCCCAAGTTATAGAGTGGTGATAGTCACTGGGCTATTGCAGCCATACCTTTAAGTTGTAAGAACCTCTGAGGCTTCCTGCCTTAGCAAACCCAAGGGACAGCTCCCAACAACCTTTGGTGAACTATGGTGGAGATATGTTCATTGTCAGTCAATCAGTGATGGGGATGGAATCTCCTAAAATGCTTACATTGGACTCAGGCTACTCTAAGTCACTACCAAAAGATGCTCTTGTTGTAAATAAAAAGCATTTGAAATTCCATTCTAACATTTGTTTACTCATGTACAGCACTCTGATGGTGCTGAAGACACTGAAATAAGCACTTTCTCTCACTTGAAATCATGAACACTGTTTTATTAGTCACTTTCCTGACACCCTGTAGATATATCCTTAGAGGGAGGCTTATGCCCAGAAGCACCTTAGGATATAACCCAGACCTGGGGCCTGGGACCAATCACCAATTTTGGAGACAATCAGATTATAGATCTAGAATAACTCTAAATTTCCATGTGACCAGAGACCTATAGTAATTCATCCAATCACTATATTAGATAAGGTTACTAGATATCTTTTCTAGATCTCCTCTCTTTAGGCAAGAGTAAATGCTGAGAAACCTGGAAGAGCTGTTTGTATCTATGGAGAAGAGGCAAGAGGATTGGGAAGAATCTATCCAACTTTAGAACTGAGGGGAGGATTGTGTACCTGGACAGCATGTGGGGACAAGTGGCAGAGCAAGATTAAAGAAGACCCAAGAATTATTTGATAGCTGGATCAAGCATCTCCCTCCTGATGGTGGTGGGTAGCTAAAGAAAGGAGGGGCTCTTCACTGATTGGGTTTTATAGGAAGACAATCAAAAGAGAACAGTGTCACAAAAGCCAGGGAAGAGAGTATGTGGGAGAAAATATGGGTCAACAAAAGGTCACAAAGAAAAGTTCATTAGGTTGAGAGTTAAAACTTTGTTGGTAACCTTGAAGAGATTATTTTCAATGGTATGATGGGATGAGAGATAAATGGTTGGTGAAGAAATAGAGGCAACAAGTGTAGATTGGCTTCCCGGCCCCATGTAAAACCCTCAATTCCATCCTTCTAATCCTTAATCACTCTAGTCATAGACTGAGCCTTGATTCCTCACCCCAGACTAACACCCAATTCCAGTCCCAGATTGTGACCTCAACTCCACCAATAATTTCTCTTTCTCTTGGGGATCATGTGGCTCAATGTAGAAGACTCGTTTCAGACTCAGGAGGTACTAGGGACCCTACTCATCCATTAGGAAGCTTCAGGACCTAGGACAGGGAGAATCATGGTCAATAATAATAATAGCTTTTATGTACACAGCTCGCCAAGGTTTCCAGAGTTATTTCCAATAATACTAGAGGGTCTTTGTATGTTTTTACTATTTCATGTAATTAGTATTAGTATTAGAGTGCCAACACAGCAAATTAGATTAGATAGAAGTCTGGCCTCACAGGCAAGGAGACAGGTTCAAGTTCCTTCTCTGATTTGTTCCATTTGTAAGATCCTGGGCAAGTCAGTTCATCTCTGTGTGTTCCAAGCAACTCTTTAAGGCTAATAGTTGCATAGAAGATATTGCCTTGCACTGATAAAGGAGATTTCTCATGAGGAGCAATCCATGCTGATAAGATCATAGTTCTGATTTTTAAAAAATTATCTACTGTACATTTATAAAACACATACCCCTGTATTACATATGATTTAGATATAACTCATATATATCTATAACATATATATAATTTACATTATTTATTTTGTGTGGCAAATGGGATTAAGTGACTTGGAGTCACACAACCAGGAAGTGTGGCCAGATTTGAACTCAGATACTTCTGGGCCTGCACTCTATCCATTATGCCATCTAGCTGCTATATAATTTATATATAATTTAATATATATCCCTGCATTATATATCTCTGTATATGTATGTGTGCATGTTTGTACACCTATATATAATACATGCTCCTGTATTGTATATCCCTGTTTATATATAAAATTACATATCCCAGTTTTTACATAAATATAAATTTATATAAATAAAAATTAAATAAAATATAAATCATCTTTATATATACATATCCCTATATCTTATATTACATATAAATTATATATGTAATATATGAATTATGTGAGATACATAAATCATTATATATTATATATACATTATATAATACAGGAATATATATTTTATAGATAGATAATTTATATGTGTTTGTATATTTAAATATTCCCCACAGATAAGAAAGCTCAAAGACAGGAAATTACTTACCTAAGATCTCCCTGCTATTAAGTATCAAAATCAAGACTTAGGACTTCTCAGTGTTCTTGTCACTATACGTTAAAACATCCATCCCACAAAACCCCAGCTGGACTTGCTCCCATTGTTTGACTTTGATAAAAACTTTGAAAAATGACACCTACATTTCTTAATGGTACAGCATATGCCATAGTCACAGGCCCAAGAGGTGGAAGGTCACAGACAAATGGGTTAGAGTGACCTCTATTTAGAAATGTCAGCGGTCATCTAGACCAACCTGTTCATTTTATAGATGAAAAAAATGATAAGGGAGTGACTTGCATAGTAGCAAGTGGCAATTTGGGACTTGAATGCAAGTTAAGTATTCTTTCTCCTGCACTCAACTGCCCTCAATTAGCCCTGGAACTCAAATTTCCTAGCTTTAATACCATACTTTAACCCTGGGGAGAGGGAGAGGGTTATAAAGAATGAGTATTTCTATGAAGAGGAGGGGAACCCTCTCCATCTCATTGCATATCCTGATCCATTAATATGCACAAATTTGCTTGCATATGGCCTAACAAAGCTTAATATGTGGCAGACAGCTTACCTTTGCTGCAGGTTTCACATACTTGTGAACTGCCAATCAGCTTCCCTTTTGGCCAACTTTGATACTCACACACTTGCTCATCTGCCTGTTTTCCACTGGGGCTAAGCATCTAGACAGGGTCTGAATTGAAGTACTGAAAACCCAGTTCCAAGGATCTTTGCCCTTGCTTCCATCAGAAAACAATGGATTCCAGGTGGGGAGGAGGCGGGAGGATAGCCAATTTAATGGATTCATTCTAATTGCAGTATCTTTATAAGTACCTTTTTTATTGGAAAACAAAATCTGCACATAGGAATTCACAGCATCAATTTATCTCATGCCTCCAAAGTCATATAGACTGACCAAGAAGTAAACTGCTTTAGAAGAGGTACTTTGCTAGGTTAATGATGCTCTCTGAGGTCCCTTTTCAACCCAGGTTTTGTAACTGTGATAAAGCTACAAAGATATATATATACATATACATATATATATATACACATACATATATATACATTTTATACACACACACACACATACACACACACACACACACATATGCAATTTTTCAAGGGGATAAATTTCTCTTCCATACAGAAAAACATTTCCCAATAATTAGAGAGAGAGAGAGAGAGAGAGAGAACCACAGAGAGACACATAGTACAGGGAGGCACTGAGAGAAGGGGTTACAGACAGATTAGAGACAAAGACCCCAAATAAATAGCTCAGAATATACAGGCTGAGTCATGGACTGGACTCCAGGGCCCAAAGTGGCTGGGTGAGCAAGCAGATGAACAGATCTTTATGCTATTTCCCTCTCTCTACTTTCTCAGGCCAAACTATACTCTGAGGGTCAGCAGCATCAGCACGTGGTTTGACTGAACCTCCCTGAGACTATTCTTTTCTTGTTGCACCCCTCCCCACTTTCTCCTGCAATCAGCTCCCTTTTCAGGATGAGCTTGCCCAGCTGCAACCTTACCAGATGTTCCCATCTTGGAGTTAGAGCTTGGCCTGCTGGGTCCTAAAGGGACACCTGAATGGGCAGGATAGGAAAAGGCAGGATTATGGAAATTGGAAGCACCACATTCCACCTCTCCCTATCTGATCTAAGCCAAAGGCATTTGCAACTCTACCTTCTACCACCATAGGCCTAAACCTTTTTCTTGATGTCCCTCCTATCTTTTATGCATCCAGGATGACAATCTGGGTTGAAACAATAACAATCCATATTTACATAGTGCTTTAAAGTTCAAAAAGTGCTTTACAGACAGTATCTAATTTGATCCTTGCAACAGCCCTGTAAGATAGATGATATATGTTATTATAAGGAAACTGAAGCTGAGAGAGCTCAAATAACTTGCCTGGATTGTACAGCTAGTAAATTTATTAATCAGTAAAGGATTTGTGAAAAACAAAAAACTTATAAAAAGAAATGTGTAAATCAGTAAATAATTCGAACTCAGTTCTTTTTAACTCCAAATCTACTGCTCTACACAATACAACAAGCTGCCTTTCAACTCAACATGTATGAAGAAATAAGATGGAAGGGACTATAGAAGTTATTTGGTTCATCCAAGGCAAGAGCATGGAATCCCCTCTATAACTAACCTGTCCCTGGAGGTCATCAAACCTCTGACTAGATGCTTCCTTCTACTTTAGGGTGTTCCCTTCTTAGGCTTGTTTCACTACTGAATAGTTCTAATTATTGGGAAATGTTTTTCTATATGGAAGAGAAATTTATCCCCTTGAAAAATTTATTCATTGTTTTTCATTTTGTCCTTAGGGACTAAGTAGAACAAAACTAATGCCATATTTGAAGATAACTAATGTATCTTCCTCTGAAGTCTTCTCTTTTCTAAACTAAACATCTCCAGTTCCTTTAACCCCTTCTGACATAGTCTCCAGTCCCCTTAGCATCTTGGCTGCCCAGATCATTGATATCCTTCCTAAAATGTGGTACCCAGAACAGAACACGACATTCCTGATGTACTCTGAACAGGGCAGAGAACAGTGGGGCTCTTACTGTCATCATTCAGGACACTAGGCTTCTGGAAATGCAGAGAACTGAATATAGCCTAAGATTGAAATAGCTTTTTTGCTGCCATACCACAATGTTGGCTCATACTGAACTTGCAGTCTATTAAAATTCCCAGGTCTTTTTCACACCAAATGGTGTCTTGCCATGCTTCCCCACCCCTGTACTTGTGCAGTTGGCTTTCTGAAGCCAAATATGAGATTTTACATTTCTGTCTATTGCATTTCATCTTCTTTGATCCAGTCTAGCATGTTCTTTTGGATCCCAATTATATAATTCAACATGCTAAAAATCCCTCTGGGATTTGTGTCACCTTTAAGTGTTATTAGCATGCCATTTAGGCTTTCATCCAAACCACTGATAAATGCATTGGAGGGGAGACAGAGACAGAGACAGAGAGACAGAGGAAAAGAGATAAAAGATACAGAGGGAGAAAGCAAATGACAAAGAGGAATGGAAACAGATAGGCAGACAGATCCAGAGACAGAATCAAAGCCACAGAGAGGGTCACACTTACAGATGCAGAAAGATTCAGAGACAGAGAGAGACAGTAGACAGACAGATAGATAGAAATGAGAGAGAGAGAGGGAGAGAGAGATTTACAGATGCAAGAAGACACAGAATCAAAAAAAAAAAAAAACCAGAAAGACAGAAAGAAAAACACAGAAAGATTCAGACAGACAGATTGAGAGAGAGACAGAGACAAAAACAAGAGAGAGAGACACACACAGAGAGGGAGACAGAGAGACAGAGAGAGGAGAAAGAGGGGAGGGGGGAGGAGAGAGAGAGAAAGAGAGAGAGAGAGAGAGAGAGAGAGAGAGAGAGAGAGAGAGAGAGAGAGAGAGAGAGAATCTAAAGCCACAGAAAGGGACAAACTTATAGATGCAAGAAGACATAGAATCAGAAGGATACAGAAAGACTCAGAGACAGACAGATTGAAAAAGAGACAGAGAGAGAGAGACAGACATAGAGACAGAGGAGGGGAGGGGAAAGCAAATGACAAGAGGAACAGAAACAGGTAGGCAAGACAGATCCAGAGATAGCATCAAAGCCACAGAAAGGGACAAACTTAGAGATGCAAGAAGACACAGAATCAGAAAGATCCAGAAAGACAGAAAAACACAGAAAGATTCAGAGACAGATTGAAAGAGAGACAGAGACACAAAAGGATATATATATATATATAGAGAGAGAGAGAGAGAGAGAGAGAGAGAGAGAGAGAGAGAGAGAGACAGAGAGCGAGAGAGAGAGAGAGAGAGAGAGAGAGAGAGAGAGATTGAGATTTCTTGGCTTTCAGGCTAATTTCCTTATTGGAGAGAGAAAACATTTATTAAACATTCCTGTGTGCCAGGCATTGTGCTGAGTGTTGAGGATACAAATTCAAACAAGCAAGATAGTTCCTGCCCTCAAGAAATTTATATTCTAATGAAGGAAGATAGCACATAAGGTGAGTCTGGAAAGGGGTTGGTTACTTATGAGGCAGCATGATGTGAAGATTGTTGGGAAGTAGCATGAAGGCCTGGTTCTAAGAGACATAATGTAAAAGCTCAAATATTAGAATCAGGAGACCCATGGCAGGAATATAAAGGTATATTGGGAAGAGGAAGTATACAGAGAGATGAGGATGATAGCTGGAGTGTAGATAGCATGG
Organism: Antechinus flavipes; assembly: GCF_016432865.1. Classification (NCBI taxonomy): domain Eukaryota; kingdom Metazoa; phylum Chordata; class Mammalia; order Dasyuromorphia; family Dasyuridae; genus Antechinus; species Antechinus flavipes. Next base: position 652,992,892 of record NC_067398.1, read on the forward strand.
TGAGGAGATGCTCTGGGAGTGATAATCTCATCTTTCTGGCTCTATACTCCTCCTTTCTGAGCTTCAGACCCATATTTCCAACTGTCCCAGTATACTCCACATGGACATCCCACTGGCACTTCAAACTCAACAGATTTTATCTTAAAATTTGGTCCTCTTCCTGGTGTCAATATTTTTGGCAGTGAAAACACCATCTCCTAATTTCCCATACTAAAAACCAACCTCAATTCCTCCCACCCCCAGTAAAAACAAAACAAAATAAAACAAAGTGTAGGACTATCTTTGACTCTTTTTTCTCTTTTGTCCAATCAATTGCCAGACTTTATTGATGCTCTATCTTTGTAACAATTCTTGCATTCATCTCTTCCTTTCAGTTTCCACTGCCACCATTCTAGTACATGATCCTTATGTACCACATGCTTAGAATATTACAGTAGCATCATAAAAAGTCTTCCTGCCTCTATTCTATCACCTTTAATCTGTCCTTCATAATATTCTAATAATAGTCTTTCTTACATATAGATCTGATGAGTGAAATTCAAACTCTTTTGTGTGGCATTCCCATTTCCCTACAATTGGATGCTGTATTACTTTTCTAATCATATTTCATATAACTTTTGTCTATATACTCTGTGCTCCAAACAAACTGGCCAACTTTCTGTTGCCTGAAAATCTGATGTTCCCTTCTGCCTGTGCCTTTGCTTTTCTTTTTATCCTCAGAGTTAACACAGTGGCTGGCATATAGAAGGCATTTAATAAAGGTCTATTGATTGATCTGAATGTTCCCTATATTGGCAGTTTCCTCTTCCCTCTCCCTCTTCACCTATTGAATTCCTATCACTCCTTTAAAATACAGCTGTTCCAAGTTTTTTCCCTAATCTTTCCAATCACTAAAGATATACCTCTTACCTCTTATAGATCTCATATGGCACTTGGTTTGACAATCTCTGATGCATTCATCATTCAGTATCATATAATGCTGTGTATTAGAGTGAGTAAACATGAATTTGTTAATCATTTATTATGTGCTAGGCACTGTGCTAAGTGCTGGGGATACAAAAAAGTTCCAAAATAGTCCCTACCCTCAAGGAACTTATATTCTGATGAGAGAAGCAACAATTAAATAAAATGTACCTACATGATATACATGAATAGACAGAAGATAATCTCAGAGAGAAAGCATTAGTATTGGGTAAGAAAAGAGCCAGGAAAAGATTTCCTGAAGAAGATGGAATTTGAGCTCAGTCCTGAAGAAATCGAGGGAAGCTAAGAGGAGGAGGAAGAATATTCCAGTCATTGGAGTGGAAAGTCTATGAGGGCAAGGCAGAGAAGAAAAAGAAAGAAACACACAGAGATAGACAGAGATACAGAGACAGAGACACAGAAACATTTTCAGAGACAGAAACAGAGAGAGACAGAGTGAGAGACACACAGAGAGTGAAGGGGAGGGAGGAAGAGAAGTAAAGAGACGGGAGAATTAAGAGTGAGGAGAACAGAGACAAGCAGAGGGGCAAAGAGGGAGAAATGTGGCAGGGGGAGACAGAGATAGAGAAAATAGACAGAGAAAATACAGAAACAGGGAGGAAAAGGTAGTTAAGACGATGCAGAGAAGACATGGAAAGACAATATCTGAAAGGAAGATATAGAGATAAGCAGAGAGCTAGAGAATGAGAGTTAATGAAAGAAAAACAGAGAGAAGGGGGAAGAAAAAGAATTAAAAGGAGCAACAGAAGGGACAAAGAGAGAAGCAGGAAAATAAATATCTAAATGTACATTATATATATACAGAGAGAGAGAAGAGAAAAGAAAAAGAGAGTGCTAAAGAAAAAGAAACAGATAGAAAAGTGAGAGAGAAGGAAAAAGATAAGTAGAGAAGAAAAGAGAGGGAGAGAAGGGAGGCAGAAAGAGAAAGAAGAGAAATATAATAGTGATGGAAATAGTGATACAGAGGAAAGATAGAAAGGGAGCGAGACACACCCAAGAAGACAAAGACAAAGACAAAGTGAGTTAGACATAAATATATTGATATAATTATTGAGATATAGATACTGAGATCAGCTAACACTAGATTTTTGCCTTTTATTTTAACTTTGCACTACACCTCAGTGTCAACTCAATGCAAGAGGACAACAATGCTATCTTTCAAGCCTGGGCTCTTTTGAATGGAGGGACAATCAGATAAAAAGAAATAGAGAGCCAAAGACACATACAGAGACACAGATATATTGTAACATACATAAAGAGAAACATAGAATCCAGAGACACTTATCCATATGTATTGGGTAAGCTACATGACACACAATGACATATAGCAACACACACATATACATACATACAGAGCCTGACACACAGAGATACAGAGGGAGATATAGAGATATAGAGCTAAGGGGAATAATAGTTCACATTTATAGAGTACTTTAAAATCCACAAAGTACTTTATGAACATAAAATATATTTAAGTCTCTCAACAAACCTGTGAGGCAATTACTGCTACAGATATCCCTGTTTTATAGATGAAGAAATTGACGAATAACTTGCCCATTGTAAGTGTAGGAGGCAGGATTCAAACAGTCCTTTCTAACTCCAGACTCAGTGTGTGATACTATGCTGAGTCTCTGATGCACAAATATAGCGAAAGCAACGGGATACAGAGAGGTAGACACAAACAGATAAAGACAGAGATAAATTCAGGCACACAGAAAGATACATGGAAAGACACAGCTACTGGAAAATACACACAAATAAATAAATAGATATGGAGAGATACTAGCACACACAGAAATACAGAGATAGAGAAGGACAGATACAGCAAGAGTACTCCTGGGGAAAGCCACAGGGGAAGGAGTGCAAAAGGCTATCATGAGGACCCAATTCATTCCAAGCCCACATTCTCATGGCACTAAGGCAGGTGTAAATCCACACAGGATCTATTAAAAAAAAATAAATCCTTTGACCAATGGAGTAATCAGAGCTTGTAATGTACACAGATTAATCAGAGCTGGAAGCTAACTTTTTAAGCTATTTCCTCAGATGTCTAACTTGGATGATAGTCTCTTCTTTTTCCCTGAAGATATTGCCTCTTGGCCTTCCACAAAATCATCTCTTTGCTTTTCCCCTGAAGCCAGAAATTCTGAAGTTCTTTTTTCTCAAACAGACAATAGGAACCGAGGTACGAGGTCCCAGAGTGCAATGAAGTCCCTTGGTCACTGGCCATGGTGCTGAATTCTCCTGGGAGGTTTTTGGGGGGCAGCATTATTTTCAACAACACTACAGAGTTTATTATTCATTGAATTCATATTCATTTCAGTGTAAACAAGGGCAAATGGATTTGGGAGAGACCTGGAATAGGCAGCTATTTTCTCTGTGGGGAAAAACTGGTGGGGGTGGGGGTGTAGTGGTGAGGAGGTATCTAATATGGTGTGATATAACTAATGTCATTTTAGATTACATCAACAAATGCCTAGTACTCAGAACAAGACAAATATAGAACCACACTGAATCTAGATGTAAAGGGACTTCAGAAGTCACTCAACTCCTATCCCCACTAAAAGAATGACTTGTTATGTTCATTGTTATTGCTCACAATCAAGTCCAACTCTTCATGATCATAGCACACCAATACTGTCCATGGGGTTTTCTTGGCAAGATACAGGAGTGGTTTGCCATTTCCTTCTCCAGTGGAGATTAAGTTTCTTGCCCAGAATCACACAGTTGGATTTAAAGCTGGCTTGAACTCAGGTCTTCCTGACTCTAGGCTGAGCCACCTCAGTGCCTCATATATCTTTCTATAATCTCCCTGACAGATATTCACCCACCCTTTGATGAATAGGGACAATCGGTTCTATCACTGTTTGGATGGCTCCAATTAGAAAATTCTTCCTTATATTGAGAGAAAATCTAACTTACCATAACTAATTTTAAAAATACTTACTATATGTATAATGCACAGTAGTATGCACCAGGGATGCAAAAAAATAAAACAAGAGATTTTGTCATGAAGGGGTTTACTTCTGTATTGGAGGAGAGAAAAGGAGGTAGATAGAATAAAACCAATATCTCTTTCACAACTCTTTAGATATTTGAAAGCAGTAATATATCTAACCCCCACTCTTATCAGTCTTATCTCTCCCTTAGTTCCTTCAATGGATCCTCATATAAAATGATCTTCACCTCCCACCACTACCCCCACCTTAAAATACTGGTTGCCTGTCTGTTTAGGCTCCAGCTTGTCAAAATACTTTCTATAATATTATTTTATCCTTCTATTCACCCCTTTTCCACACCTTAGATCTTGAAAAGATTCCAAATTAATAAACCTCAGGAGGTTCAACGGGCTCCCTGAAGAAAGAGGCAGACTGTACTCTGAAGTAATCCTTGTTTAGTCTTCAAAAATCCAATCCAGCAAACATTGATTAAGCACTTACTATGTTCAGAACCCAGTGTTCAATGCCAGAGAAAGACTTTTAAAAATATAGTCCCTGTGTGTTATGAATTAAGACTAGAAAGACAGGTTGTGAAAGCTTTTCAGTGTCTGGCTATGTGGTTTGTATTTTATTCTTTAGACACTGGGGAAGAGGAACTGGGATTTGAGCAATAGGAGGAAAAATTAGACATGTGGTATCACTATATGATTTGGGCAAACTCTTTCCTCTTCCTGAGCCTCAGTTTCTCCACTGCTAAGATCTCTTTCATTTCTGACGGTCTATGAATCTGAGGCATCATTTAGGAATCATGTCTTCTCATAATTCCCTCCCTCCCCTATTTCTCTCCTTGAGTTAAGCACCTGGAGGCCTAGACTTTGGTTCCAAATCTGCCATGTGTTTTAGGCAGGCTCTTAATCAACCTCAGGAAGAGCTCTCGAAATGTCCCATATGCACATATACTTTAACATATTTAACATGTATTGGTCTACCTGCCATCTTGGGGAGGGGATGAGGGGAAGGAGGGGAAAAGTTGGAACAGAAGGTTTTGCAAGGATCAATGCTGAAAAATTACCCATGCATATTATCTTGTAAATAAAAAGCTATAATAAAAAATAATTTTTTAAAATGTCCCATATGCTGATTACATTTCCTCATCCTCTTCTTTCTCCTTCCATTTCAAGGAGGTGGGATAAACTCTACTTGTAAAAGCTATTATGGGTTGGGGGCAATTTCTATCTCACTGTTAGAAGCTAGGACACATTCTCTTTTCCTTAAACCCTGGAAATATGGGGGTGGGGAGTTTCAGAGCAGTTTATTGAGGACAGAGAGAAGTAGAGATACAGGAAAGAATGCACTTTTGGGGAGTAGAGGTGTGATACTCAACAGGCTGATCACTGTCATATTCTTCAGTAGAATACTTTCCTGCACTTTTAGCTGGGGTTGGGGTCAGTGAGGGTTGGTTCTGTCACTATTCATCTTATTTTTGGCTTCATTTCCCCTGGAGCTGTGGGCAGTCCTGATGCTTTGCCAGCAAAGTGGGGGGAGGCAATCCCAGCCACCTCTGGAGGTGGCATCATGCCCAGCCCCAGTGCAGCTCCCTCTCTGGGCCAACTTGTTATGGGAATAAATATTCAGCACATGGTGAGATGCTTAATGAAGGGGAAGGAAGAGACTTGGGGGAGGGGGGAAGTGTGCAAAGGCAGAAACCCAGAAAGCTATACTGTCAGATATGCACAGCAATACCCAGACCGTAAAGTAGACACGGCAACACCATCCAGGACAAAGTAAGACAGGCAGTGTCACAGAGAGTCGTATGGTTACACAGTAGCAGAGGACCACAAAGGAATAAACACAGGCTTGCCCATGAGACAACTAGAGCCAGTAACAGACCCAGCAACGACACACCGAGACACCCAGCAGCACAGACAGCAAAGCTTGAGGCTTGTAAATTCCCGTATCCGCAGCTTACCCGGTTCCCTCAAGGATCGGACTGCCTAGCACACTCAACTGAGGCTTACACATTCAAATGATAACAGGGTGTCGGGGGGGCAGTCTCCAGGCCCTCCGCCCATCCAGTCCTCCGGAGGACATCAGTTTTCCCGCCTGGGGTTGGGAGGCAGGGTGAAGGAGCCGGTGCCCGAAGGCGGGGGAGGAGTGGAAAGAGGGGGGTGCACAATGTGAGGTTATGCCGCCTCTCAGACAGCAGACAGATAAATCTGCCACTGGCGTCTACGCTAGAGATAAGAAATTGGGTTTTCCCAGAGAAGGCAGGCGGCGGGGCGCCGCCAAAGTTCGACACCCAGAGCCCAGCCGGACCCTGGTGCCCACCACGCCCCCCACCCGAGGTCACTCACGATCCTCTCGGAGGTGCCCGCGCGGGACACGGTCCCGTTGAGCCCCACGAGCGAGGGCAGCGTCTGCGACATCCAGTTGGTGACCATGGCCATGGTGCTGAGCACAGCCCCGATCTTCAGCAGCGGCACCGACATGGCTCCGCGGCCGTGGCCGTGGCCGCATCCCCTGCCCGGGCCGGCTCGGCCCCCGCCGCCCCCGGATCCCGCGGCCCCTGCCTGCCCGCCCCCGCGCCTGTGTCTGCTTGTCCGCGGGTCTCGCGGACTGCGGGCCCGAGACGAGGGCGTATGGGGACGGTCGAGCACCTAGGGCTGCGGCTCTCTGCTCTGGCTCTCCCGCTTCGCTTATAAACCCCGCTATACCCGCCCCCCTCCTAGGAGCGCCTCAGCCGGCACTTCCAACCGGCCTGACGTCACTGCTCCTGGGCTCCGCCCCCGCGGGACTCTCCACCCGGGACTCCGCCCCGTCGTGACGCAACAAGCCACGCCCACTTGTGTTCCCGCCCCCGCTAGGGGGACCCCCGGCTTTCCACTTCAGTGACCCGAGCCAAAGAGAGGAAACTTCAGCCTGGGGTATTCCAGGGACCTCAGCGGCCACGCCTCCAAGTCCTAAGGGAGGACGCATCCAGAGCTCAAAGCGGGTCGCCTCAGGTTCCCCGACCGCAACCGCAGGAATGGTCAGGAGATCATTTCCCGAGGCCACTAAAGTCGGGATCAAGCTTCAGAGACGCTGAGATCCGTCCCAGACGAAGGAGAGAGATCTGCAGGGTGTAAGAGCTCCCTCGGAGCTCTCGTTTCCCTGCAGGGGGGAGACAGCACGAGCCTCTCTGGTCCAAATTCAGTACAGACTGAGAAAGAACGTTAGAATGGGGGGGGGGCATTATGTAGAGTGAGCGCAACATACAGAAGACACAGGGAAAGATTAAGGAGATACCCCCTTGTAGAGGATGTAAGACATAGACTGTATGCAGGACAAACCCAATTCCAATTTAAATAAGAAAAATGAGATGTAGGGAAAAGGAGTCATAGTGACTAAAATAGAGCTATCCCACCCCCAAAATGAATAAGTGCAATTTGATAAACAAATTTCTGTTCATTTTGTTTGTTCTGTCGCCTCCCTCAGACTGGGACTCCCAAGGGCAAACAATCTGTCTCTTCCCTCTGTGTCATTTTCCTAATCTCATTGCCGGCCCCCTCCACCAACCTTGGCAAAGCTACAGGCAGTAAATGAAGCTCAATATATTAGATCTGGAAGGGACCTTTCATTTTCAGACTCCTTAACTTCTCTGATCCTCTCCTTCCTGCCGGGTCAGGGGAATTAAGTGGCCTTCCTACTTGTGAAAGGTAAGTCATCTGCCCATATGCTCTTGATCCCATCTTCTCCACTCTCTTCAAGATCTCATCCCTGTAGTTATATCCCCTCTTTTATGGATCTTCAATTTCTCTCTTTCTACTGGCTCCTTCCTTTCTGCCTAAAAACATGTTCGGCTCTTTCTTATACTTCCTTTGACCTCTTTGCCTCCTCAAGCTATTATTTTATCTCTCTTTGCTGCCACACCACCCACACACTGCTCAGCCTCTTGAATTCGGGCTTCTATTGCCACCACTGTAATGAAACAGCTCTCCAATGTCACCTGCAGCCTTCCATCTAATGCCCCCTTTAAAAGTCCTTTCTCTTTTACTTCTCTATGGCATTTGACACACAATTGAACACCCCCTGCTTCTTTATACCCTCGCCTCTCATGTGACATACCTTTCTCTTGAGTCTTTGTCTATCTCCCTGATCACATATTTTTTTTCTGTTCCTCAGTCTTAGAGCTGGAAGAGATCTGAGGTTGTCCATTTAACAGGTGTAAGTAGGAATACCCTCTATCTATAATATCTCTGCCAAGTGGTCATACAGCTCCTGCTAAAAGACTTCCAATGAAGGAAAACTGGGATCTGTAGGCTGCCCATTCTATTTTTGGATGGCTGTAATTCTTAGGAAGCTTTTCCTTCTATCAAACTGAAATCTGTGTTTTGCAACTTTCACCATTCCACCAATGTTGTGGTCATTGGGGACAAGCAGACTAAATTAAATTCCTCTCCCCCTATACATACCAATTCCCCCTACTCTTTAAATGTGAGAATCCCATCAAGGCTCTGTCATCAGCCCTCTTTTCTCTATAAAACCTTTCTCTCAGAGAGATCATCTAATCCTATCATTTTTTAAACTCCCTCCTTGAAGCCCTGTCATCTAGATTGGTGAATGAAAACTCTAGCTGAGCCTAGATGTCAAAGGAGGCTTTGCTTCTATATCCCATTAAGCCATCTGGATACCCCAGGCTTCTTCGTCATCTCCCTTCTCCCCCACCCCAGCTCTCATTGAACTTCATTTTTCATCTTACTCTGGGCACAATAATCATATCAAATATACTCCTACTTCTGGAAAGGCCATGTCAATCACTGCCCTATGGACCAACTCACCATCCCATTACTCCATAGACTAAAACTCCTTTTCCTGTCCACAACTCCCTTATATGTGTTGACTTCCCCTTTTAGACTATGTTACATGAGGGCAGGGTCTGCCTTACTTTTAAAATCTGGATCCCCAGAGCTTACCACAATGTCTGGGGCACATAGTCAAAAGACAATAAACATTTATTGAGGACTTACTATGTGCCAGGCACAAATAAATTAAGCACTGCAGATACAGAAAGAGAGTCCCTGCCCTCAAGGAGCTCACAATCTAAAGGGGAGAGACAATCAGCAAATAACAAACTATATATACAAGCTACATATAGGATAAATGAGAAATAAGTAACAGTAGAAAGGAACTAAAATTAAGAAGGGTTGAGAAAGGCTTCCTGTAGAAGAAAGAATTGTAGTCGAGACTTAAAGAAAGCCAGGAAAGTCAATAGGTGGCGCTGAGGAGAGAGAACATTCCAAGCACAGGAGAAAGCCACAGAAAATGCTTTTAGTGGAAAGACAAGGGATAAAGGAATGGACCTAGGATTTGACTGATAAGGGGACTCCAAAATGAGGAAACTCCCTCTTCCAAAACAGGCCACAGGCCAATTCATATTCTCTCTCTCTCTCTCTCTCTCTCTCTCTCTCTCTCTCTCTCTCTATATATATATATATATATATAGTCTACTCAATGATTGGCACATGGTAAGTGCTTAATAAATGTCTTCATTCATTCATTTGTAACCTACATACATAGGTAAATATGTCCAGCTCTGATAATGCCTCTGCACTGCCATTCTGAATGTCCAGTTGCTCTATTCTCTTGGATTTTCTGCTAAAACCTCAAAGTTTCCTTCAAAATTTCTTCTCATTCATACCCCACCCCCTACAACCAAGTAGAGAAAAGGAAAAATTGCTCTGTTCTCCCTTTTTACCAGTTTCCCTAGTATTCAGATGGAATTTTTATCTTTTCCACTAAATTAGCCTTTCTGTTAGCTTCTCTTTTTCAGTTGATGCACCTAGTACCTTTCCTGTCTATAAGACCTTATATTTCAGTTGTTTTTTTACTCATCTATCTCTTTCAATACTATATCCAATTAATGATCAAGTCCTATTGATTTTATCAAAACAATATCTCTTGCATCTGTCTAATGCTTTACTCACATTGCTATTAACCTAGTTCAGGCTCTCATCACTTCTGTCCTGGACACTAATCTCCTAACTGGTATCTGGGCCTTCTTTAATTTTTTTCTCATGCTATTAAAATAATCTCCTAAACACATAGTTTTAATTATGGCATTCCCTGACTCAGAAATTTTCAGTGGTATCTTATTGTATTCAGGATAAAATATAAGTTCCTTGACCTTTCAAAAAAGGCCTTCTCCAATCTAGCTCCACAAAGCTGTCCTTTCACAAATTGCTATCCTTTCTCTTATGGCTTCCTTTTATGTAGCTCTCTGACTACATCTCTGCTGGGTAGTTGACTCAGCTAGGGTGCCTGGGACCTGTCCCTCTCTGAAACAACTGCAGACAGCCAGTGCTAATTCTCTTGACTTCCAAAGCTCCTCTGGTCTTGAACCTTGACTGGGCACGCTCCCTGCTGCATTTGTTATCTCCCATTAGATAAAAAGTTGTGAGGGGAAAAGGTACTATCTTTCTATCCAGAGAATAATATCCTCTCAGGGGTTGAGTTCTTCCAAAGTAGGCTTTCTTCTCAACTGCCATTCTTTAGAGCTGTCTTCCTGCCTCAACTAACTAGATTAGCATCATACTGAGTATCCTTTCTATAGCCAATGGAGATAAGTATGTCACTTCAAAAAGTTATGACTAACGTTGGGAGAGGAATCTTTCCCCCAAGATTAAGAATGATTCTCAAAGACGAGGTTCTTCTTCTATAGCTCCATAGTTGATTCTCTTCTTCATTTCTAGAAGTCACGCTCCTCAGAACTGTCTTCAGTCTGAAATAGTTCTTTAGAGGATAAAGAGCAACTGAGTTCAAGGCAGATCCTTAAGCTATTCAATGACTCTCTTCCCTCTTTAAGCATGACTGAAGAATTTTATCACATCTTATAAATGGCCAATAAAATATAGACATTTCTTTGCACTTCAAAATTGTTTGCACCTTAAAGTTTGAGCTGCCCTTTTTTGCTTTCCCCTTTCCTTTCAAAATTTCATCAGTTGGGCTGGGAACCAAGAGTGGAATAAACTGACCAGGAACACTAAGATCAGCCCCACCCCAATACATAATAAAGACCATAATGTTCTTATGCCCCCATTGATTTATACCCTAGGTATAGCTTTGTCTCTTTTTTTGTCCCAATCTGTGGAAAAGAGCAGAAGTTTTAGAATTGAAAAACGAGGAGAACTTGAACCCTATAGCACCTGGAAGTTTGCAGGAATAGCAGCCTCTATAAAGAAGATGATTAAGTGTAGTCTGCTATTTAGCAGAGATTCATACTGGCAGGCATGCAGAATGCACAGATCTCCAACAGATAGGCAAATCAAATAGAAAATTAAGTTGTTGTTTGTTTTTTTTTTTAAGATAAAAGTCAGGGCATTAGCTAAAAAAGCCTCTGAGACAAAGTATCACTTGCCGGAGATGGAGAAACTTAGGGTTAAAACTCTGAAAAGAACAAGACAAAACATTCTCAGCCACTCATCATTCCTGCCCCTTCCATCAATATGCTGATCCTATGGCTGAATAAAAAGACTGCTGTTTTTGTTTTAAAGAGCTGTTGAATGCCTTGGAGTTTTCAAGCAAAGAGAGTATGGCAGAACCCATTCTTCTCTTGAGGAAGGGAAAATACGTGGCCAATGATTTTGGTTGAAGCCAGGAGCTGAAAGAAGAGAAGTTTCATAACCAAATGTATAGTCAAGTTGTGCTAGTTGTCTGTGGGAACAGCATCTGTCACTGACAATAATTCTGGAAGAGACTATATACATCCAGCAGAGACTAAAAGTAGCGTCATGATGACATCACTGGTAAACAGAAGCTCTGAAGTGTCAAAATCATGAATTTCTTCTCCACATATGCGTCCTGGCCACACATCTTCCCTAGATCTGTGTCCTTCTACAGTATAACATAACAATACATGGTCCTTACATGTGTTCCCATCTGAATATCACATGCGTATCTACTCTTCCCATGATGGTGTGTTTTTGTGAGAAAATGCTCACCAAATTTAAGGGAGAAATATTTCAGTATTTTTTTTTACTTTATTATCTCACTAAATGTCTATATCTTGAATTGTGTTTTTGGCTATTAAAGGCAAACATATCAGTGGGGCTTATGAGCTTAGGTTTTGAATGGATAAGGACCTTCAACCTGAGATAGCCTTATGAAGTGGGGAGTGCCCACAGGGGCTTCATGTGAGGATGCTCAACCTGCAAAAATTTTTTCAGTGTTTTTGAGGTTTTTAATTGAAAGTTATATTCCTTTTAGCTGAATAATAGTAAGGGTTTTTTTTTTAATTTTTGTTTTTGCTAAAAAATTTTCTCTTAAGACCCATTTCAAAATGTTTTTTATTTCTTCACTGGAATTGTTTCTTTTAGATCTTTCACCTCTAAATACCAGATCTTTCAGATCAGAGGAGATTTTCATATCCTCCTCTTGGGACTTTCTTCCTCATGACTGGTTCACTGAATACTATGGAATTCCCCAAACATTGTGCTTTTGAATGCCTTTGATAATAACGCATTATGCCTCTTGCCTACAATAGTGTGACATTTCTGTTAATCACTAGAGCTTGAAGTTAGTAGTAGTATCAAGATTTTGATCTGTATTTGGCATTGCTTAATTGTATTTGGCATTGAATTAACTGATACTCTGATTTTTCTTATTTGAATTGTTGGTGTACACTTTTCAGTTGTTGGTGTTACATGTATTACACGTATTTACTGGCATGACTGCTTTTATTACTATATGATACTGCACATTTATATGATTGCAATCCTCATTATTTACTTGCTGAATAAAACTTTAAAAGATTTCAGAACATGGAAGCCAAAATTAAAGAAAAGCATAGTGAAACAGTAGATTTAAAATTTGAAGAAGACTTTTGATTTGAGGAGTTATCTCTGAATATAGAAATAAGGACATTAAATAAACATTGAAGGGAGATATAAAAGATTTGGGGAAATATGAAGTGACTACTCACAGTTGCAATTAGGGAGATCCTACTCAATCTTTTTTTCCTGAAAATTGCCCCAACTGTTAATCATTCAAAAGTTCCTGATGATCGATCACAGAAGTAGACTGCAAATAGATCACTGCCATCTTTTTAAAGATTTTCTTAGATAGCCTAAAATTATAATGGGCATATAAAGTTTGTCATTGAATGAACTGTAATGCTTAATAGTGTGTGAGCAGACTAGACTACTGTACTCACAGATGGTGCTGGGTCTGACCCACTATTATCAACTTGACTTCATTATATTTCCTAGTCATTTTCTTACCAATCACTTAGCAAACCAATGTATACTTTCTGTTTCCCATCCCAATTCTGGGTTCATAATCATGGTAATACTACCATAGTTACTGGCAAGGGTATCCCATTCTACTCTTCTATGTTTTCCCATCACTACTATAATCTTCCAAACTATAATACTCAGGCTACCACTCTTCTCTCTCCCTCTCCCTCTCTTTTCCTCTCTCATCTGTCTCTTACATTCTACTAGTAACTACCATTGCAAAATACTAGTGTTGCTGAGCTTCAGTATGTGGGTCACAGTGTCTCAACTAGGGATTCACACTCAACTAGAGAAGATAAAAGTGATCCTCAATTGGCCACATTCAAAAAAATCTTTGAGATTTAAGGGCTTTTCTAAGATTTGGTGGTTGTTATTACAAATTTATAAAGCACCATTCTGCTATTGCCATTCAATGATTATGTGATTGAAGAGAACTATTAACAGAAGGGCATGGAAGGTCAGTTTCTTTTGAACTCTTTGAAATTCTTCTGAAATTGTTAGGTTGTCAAATATGTATAAATTTTTAAAGATATGGCCTGCTGCCTTATACATGCATCACCATTAACCTATGCAGACCCAAAAAAGTCCTTTGTTCAGCAACTAGATGCTAGAATGGCAGAATTAAGAATAGTTCTAAACCAAAAGAGTGACTGTTATCAGAAACTAATGGCCTTTGCCAGCCGAGGACATAGTGACAATGAGACTTGTTATCCTATACTCAAATTGGAATTCTCAGCTCTGAAGTGGGATGTCACTGAGAAATTCAAAGATCATAGATATGGTGCTAAAGTTCAAGTGTGGATAGACAATACTTCATAGTTCTTCATTCTGAACCGCACCAAGTTGGAAACTGTTGTGAGATACAGGTAGCATCATTAGCCAGCTATTAGTTGAATATATCTGTCAGGGAAGACAGAGGTGCATGTGATTGTTCTGAACTGATGGCCTTGGGACACTGAAGCTTTAGTGTAACTGGGAGAAAAGATATAAGCTATTTATGATGTCCAGAGATCTGGGTTGCAGTCAAACAGAAGTGTTCCTGAGGGCTTAGGGGACTTTCATCAGAAAGGTCCATTAGTACATGTGAATCACTGAACCAATCTTTTCTTTCTCTTTGTAATTATAGCAAAGGGCTTCATGAAATTACACACACACACACACACACACACACAAAATATTACTAGGAATGGGGCCAAAGCATTTACACCAAAGTTCCTAATGCTTGAGCAAGAATTGTACCTAGAGATTTCTAGTGTTCTGGAGTCTCATTCGATGGAGATTATGCAAAGGCTCCCAAGCAGTATATTTCTTAACTGAGAGATCAGCTAAAAGAGGCCTCTACCATTTGTCTATGAGCTTAATTCAGAAAATCTTAGATGGAAATACACCATTGCCTAGTAATCAAGTTCATCAAAGTTCATTGCCAAGACCTTCAAGGGAGTCCCACTAAGAAACCTTGGTATGTAGGCAGTACAGAAGATACTGAATTGATGGAAACCCATCATATCCTACCATATGGTAGGGGTTAAAGAATAACCCCTGAGAATGGAGGAGGTCCTAGATTACAATGTTTTGCAACTATTCTATTGCCTATTGCACAATTAGTTAATTTCTTGGGGAAAAGGTGAAAAGAATTAATGGACACAGATAAAAGGTTTCTGAGAAAAGTCTGCTTACCAATTACAGAAAGACAGAGAAAAGGGCTAGATAATAATTCATAAGATGTTTCAGACATGGAAGGAATTGAGACTTGGTACCCACCCAAAGGGTCAAGGAACCCTACTTGAGTTTATCTTGGCTCCATGGCTATTTGACTCTTCAGAGAATGGGGTTGGGTTGAACTTAAAGGCAGCACCTTTCAACCATCAACATCAACAAGTGTAACAGTGGGACTATAGATTAACAAGTCTCCGGATGCTTTTGACTGCTCTGGGACATCTAAAAGCTCAGGACATCATAGGAAAAGTGCCAGACCTATTTGGCCAGTGACCAAACCTAATTACGATGCTTCAGAGAAATGGGAGAAGCAATTACTTATGTAGCCAGATGAAACTCATTGATGGAGTGTCTATGATGCATGCTTTGTGTATAACTAACTGAGAATCAAGGTGGTATAATGGCTGAGAGCTGGCCCCAAAGCCAGGAAAATCTGGGTTCATAACCTTCTTCCACATAGTGGAAGTGTGACCTGAGGAAGTCACTCAGTGCTCTAGATAGTTCTCCCATACTATAATTTGCAGAGAATGTGTTGACCTGTATGAGTAGAGGAAGTTTCTTCATCTGGGAGTTCCCTGTACCAATGAAATCATAAGTGCATTCTCTACCTTTTGTATTGCAATTTGGGTTATTGTGTGCTGTATGTGATACATATTTTGCAATAGGATATTGTTACTATTATACTATAGTCTATTGATATGTTACATTGATATATAATATTTTTCATGTACTGTTGAAATAAAAAATTTATATATGGAGTATTGCTAATAAGCATATGCTGTTTCTGCATGTGATCTATATTTGGTTACTATATTTTAACAGTGGACCTGACATTGGCACTTCTGTTAGTTTAATTTTGATTCTGGGAATGAAATGAGGCACTCATAAGTTATCTAACAGTTAACAAAAAAAAAAGTTTACTTATTTCTAAGATAGTAAAGATATGCAAACAAATGCTACTTTGTTCAGTAGCATTTAACTTCTATAGAGCTACCTCCCCACCATCTCCATATGAAAATTTGTTGGTCAACTGGGCAAGGTGTGATGACTCATATGATCTTCAGACATCTACCAAGGAGGGTCTGGCTCCTCTAGGGTGAGATTTTTTGTGCTTTAGTTGGTCAGGAAACTGTATTAAGAGAGATAGAAGCCAATCAAGTCTTGGGAATATATTACCAAACTTTAGGGAAAACTAATCACTGTTAAAATGTGGGGAGAGAGGAGGAACTCTGGCAGATGTTTGGACTATCATACACATACATATACATATTCATACATCTATCTCTGTGTATATATATACATATGTGTATATATGACACATAGTATATGGTACACTATTACATGAAACATTAACTTGTGTGTGTGATTTTGTATTAAGGACACTTCAGTATTCCTATATGATTTGAAAAATTTTCACTGGGGAATGAGGACTCCAAAACTGAAACTGCTTTGATGGTCATATAAATATATGTGAAAAAAGAAATATATATATATATATTAGTTTGGACTCTAGAGGTAAACCAAAGAATTAAAAAGTTCAGTCAGTTCCATCACATTTGAGGACACTTGGAAGACAGCCAGAAGTTCCTCTGATCTGTGATCCTTGTTGGAGATCCTTGTTTGGTCCTTGAAAGAACCCTCGTTGGAGATGCAAGACCTTCTAGTCAGGAATGTACACACACTTCCAACCCAGTTTGCTGACTGTATGACAATGTATGGTAGTGGCTATTTTTCTAAAAGAGCTGTTCAAAGTCTTGGGCCTTTCGATTAAAAGAGCATGGCAGAGCCCACTCTTCTTATGAGGAAGAGAAAGAAAGCACTATAGTCAAAGACTTTAGCTGGAGTAAGGAGCGGAAAGCATTTGTGTTTGCCATCAGTTAGCAGAAACTAGGGACAAGCAGAGTTGCAACTAGCAGAGTCCTACTGAGCAGCATCTGGCAGAAACAGATCTTCTGGAAAAATATATATGTTCACTAGAAAATAGAAGTGACTAGGATTCACTCAGAAACAGTGTGATGATATCACCAGAAGACACTAGCAGACCCACACCATCAAGAGTCATGATTTCCCCCTCCATGCATATATTCTGTTTATACCTATTTCTTTTTTTTTTTTTTTTTTGGTGGAGTTAAGTGACTTGCTTAGGGTCACACAGTTTGGAAGTGTCAAGTATCTGAGACCAGATTTGAACTCAGATCCTCCTGACTTGAGGCTGGTGCTCAGCTGTCGACCATATCTATTTCTTACATGTCACTCGCTCTATTATGTATAATATTATATAAAAATAATATATGATATGTATAATATTATAAAACAATATTTGTATAGTATATTTGTGAACACACCCAGAGTTTATAGGAGAATTGGTTTATTGTTATTTCTTTTGCTTTGAAGTAACTGTGTTCTCTAGCTATTAAAAGTAAACACATGAAAAATCATTAACTGTGATTTTTAGTCACACAAAGTCACACAGGTAATAATTATCAGAGGTGAGATTTTAGTCCTGATCTTCTGGTTACCCAAAGCTCTTTCCCCTGTATCTTGTTGCCACCTGGCCTTGTGTGTGTCGTTCTAGTCTGGATGAACTACCCTACAAATTGAGGTGTTTCCTGCTGTACAACATATTCTATATTCCAGCCAAAGAGGGATATTTCCATCCTTGATTTTTTTCTATTCTCTTCTGCCTGACCTTTTCCTATTGTTTCCTACTTAAAGGATTTTGCTCATATTGTTCTTCCATGCCTTAAATGGTCTTTCCCAACTTCTCCATGTGTGGAAATTATTTTCTTCTTTAAATATCTAATTCAGGTATCACCTTTTCCATGAAGTCTTCTCTGAATTCATGCCCAAATAGAATGTCTCCATTCTCAAATATCTGATGTTACTGTTTAGATAAGGGACTCCTCTAGGGTCATACACATCTTCCACCTATGCAAAACGAAATCATACTTTAACTTAAGATCCTTCTTAATGTTTCTATACAAGGAAAGTAGAGAGGAGAGAAAAGGAAGGGGGTGGTGGGTCATTCAGTAAGAAAGAAAATGCCTTTATAGTAACCAGGCTTGTAGCTGACATCATGTAAGTCCTATTCCTCATAATCTATTTCTTATCTCTCTCTTCTCTCTATTTCTTGTTTGTCTCTCTTTCTTTCTCATTGATTCTTCCTCTCTTTCTCAAGAGATTTTCACTAAGCACATATACCTACGGCATATGGAAGAAAGAAGAATAAAATAATGGTGGAGATACAGAATCACTTCAAACCCTCTTTCAGTGCAAATCCAGCACTTTCCCCATCCAATGAGACTATATGTTGTCACAAGAGCTCTAGCTATACTTCAGCAAGAGAGACCCAAATTT
Organism: Antechinus flavipes; assembly: GCF_016432865.1. Taxonomy (NCBI): domain Eukaryota; kingdom Metazoa; phylum Chordata; class Mammalia; order Dasyuromorphia; family Dasyuridae; genus Antechinus; species Antechinus flavipes. Next base: position 653,011,157 of record NC_067398.1, read on the forward strand.
GGGGGCTGGTGACCTTGAAAGTCAAGGGCCAGAAACCACAGAGACAGAAAATTGATATTGGGGATGAGAGGGGGAGATTTTCTGTGGTTGGGGAGTGACACCTTGTGGCTGTAGTCATAAATACATCCTCTGGGTGCATTTAGTAGCTCACTAATTACTGTTCCTGTGTTGGCTATCACTGACCCTTGTTTTCTCCTTCAGGGACCTCACATCTACCCAAATTGATCCCTTTCTATCTTCCACCAGCTTTCTCCCTCTCTCTGAGCCTCAAATAGAGATTCTTTTCCACCCCCAAAACATACTTCCTCCATCTCACAAATCACTGAGGAATCAGTCTGTGCTGTTCCTCTAGAGTCTAGGATTTCAGCACTGAAGCAGACCTGGAGTAGGAGGAAGAGGGAACAAGGGAGCAGAGACCACCCCAGAAGTCTGGAGGAGGTACCTTCTTCATTTGTAAGGATGAAAGCCTGAGGTGGGATTTGGGAGGGGCAGCAAGGCTCCTAGGAATACAGATTAGTAGCCTCGGCTTGGCTCCTGGGGTCATTTTTTAGGGTAATTTTTGTTGTTGTATCCCTCTGTCAATTTCTTTCTAGTCTCTTGTTTCTTCCCCCCAATCATCAAAAGGGATGACTACCATTCTGGGATTCTCCCCTCCAAATCCCTTTCTGTGGGGCTCTACAGTACCCCAAGGCCATAACAACCAGCAGGACTGAAAAAAAGCCCTAAGGAAAGAAAGCATCATGTTTACTCATATTTATAAAAATATAAAAAATAGCACCATCAATACAGGCAGGTGGAGATTTCCAGAAGTTGTGGAATTCAACATTCATTATTTATGACCATGAAGATGAAATCCTAAGGCTCCTCCATTACATCTCTCTAAGGAGCTCTAGGAGACAGAGGTAATCGAAGGATCTACTGGTGAAACTGAGGGAAGGCACCCCACAAAATTTGGTGAAATGAGAATTAAATTTGGTTAGATGAGCTAAGTTTGACTCGACTCTGTAGTACACTACTTTTGACAAGTCATTAAACTTTTAAAATTCAGTTTCTCCATCTGTAAAATGATGGAATTGAATGAGATAATCTTTAGCATCTTTTCCAGTTCTAAATTTATGAATCTATGGTCCAGAAGGCTGACTCATGAAGTCCTTATAGATCGGTAACCCTGTCTCCCTAAAGAATCTTCTTCCCTCCCTTCCTCACTCCCCACCTGAGGCACTGTGGGACCATGAGTGGGAAATTTGCTGCTATGTGAGACTGGGCTTCTGTAGATGTGTATATTTGAGTGTGAGTTTGTGTAGGAGGTGTCTGTAGATGGATGGATGGATGTGTAATGGTGAGAATGTGTGTGGGAGTACATTTGTACAAAAAAAAAAAAAGGTTCCCTTGCTCTTCCTAGTACCTTAAGGTAGGTATTTTCAACTTAGGATTCTCTTTTAAATCCACCCCTTCCTCCTCCTCCATCCCACTGCCCTGCTTCACCCTGCCCAGATTTCCCCCCCTTCAGAATCCCATCCATTAATTCCCATGACTTCAAGTAGCACACCTCTATGAAGATAACTTCCCTTCCTCCTCCTCCATCCCACTGCCCTGCTTCACCCTGCCCAGATTTCCCCCCCTTCAGAATCCCATCCATTAATTCCCATGACTTCAAGTAGCACACCTCTATGAAGATAACTCAAATTCATTTATGTCCACCTCTGATTTATTTTTTGAACTCCAGACCCACATCTGCAACCTATGAAAGGGAATCTCCACTTCCCTGTCCTTCTAGCATTTCAAACTCAAAGTGTCTTAAACTGATCTGATTATCCTTTCCCCAAACCTCTTCTCCCTACCCCCTGGATTTCACTATCTGTTCTTGATATCAATGTTCCCTTGGGCTTTCATTTACCTAACCCTGAAGTTTCCTTTTACTCTTCTTTCTCTTTTACTTTTCAAACCCAGTTGATTGCACTTCCATATCATTTCTGCTCCCATTCCTACTGCTGCCTTCCTAATCCAGGCCCTCATTTTTGCTCACCTAGACAAGTGCAACAGTATCCAAACAGCTTTTTCTGACTCTCCATTCTATTCCATCTTTCACATAGTTGTAAGACTAACAGTTTAGCCTTTCTTAGGTCTTAATTTCTCTAATGAGCTAGTCATAGCTCTGATCCCAATTGCTGAGCAAAGTTCAAATTCTCTAACATGGCATCCAAATCTAGATACACTTTTCCTGACCAGTCTTATTTCATGTGATTCTCTTCTGAGTACTGTAGAGTACTCTGATTCAGCCAAATAGGACCACATCTGTTCCTTGTCATTGTCTCTCACTGTTTCCTATTCCTGGAATGACCTCTCCTCCCCAACTGTTAAATTCCTACCCAGTCTTCAAAATTTGATTCAAAGGTCACTTCTTCCAGAAAATCCTTCCTGATGTTGCCTATCATTAATGATTTCACCTCTTAGTCCTTACATAGCCCTCACATGGACTTTTTCCCCTGCACTTATTAGCAATTAATATGTATTATAGTGATGATCTGCTTTATCCCTATTAGACTGTGAATTTCATATTAGAGAAGGGTGTTGTACCTAAACTTTCTGTTTCTCCCAGCATTAGCAGAGTGTTATGCACAATTTAGGTGATTAACAAAGATCTGATGGATGCGGTATGAAAGCCAGACTTGAATTCAGGAGTGCTTCACTTACTTGTTATCTTTGTGACTATGGGTACTTGCAGTTAATGTGGAAGAGCCTCAGTGTGCTCATCTATAAAATGGGGCTAATAAGACCTACTTCAAAGGGTTGTTATGAGACTCGAAGGAAAGAATGTAAGAAATTTGTAAATGTTAAAGTCTATAGAAATGTGGGTGGTTTCTCTTGTGTAGGTGCTAGGGTGTCGCTCCATGAGGCCTGGGAGAGTGTCCGTCTTCAGAGGGTGCCGGAGTTTAGGCCGGTATGCGAGTGTTTGCATGTGTGTGTGTGAGCCCGAGGGGTGTGAGCGAAGGCAGGCAGGCATGGAGACACAGCTGACGGCCTCTCTCACACACTCACCCACGCACAGTCACAGTCACTCACGCTGACACGTGAGCCCCCGCCCCTTTTCCAGAGTCCGGACCCTGGGGTGGGGGGCGCTGTAGACGAAGCCCCCAGTCATCCTCTCCTACCCTTGGTCACCTTAAAGTTTCCCCCCAGATTCTGGCCTTCGGGTCACACCTTGCTGGGAAGGGATGGGGGCACTGGGAGGGTGTGTATTGTGGACTGGGAACAGGCGAGGCCGGAAGCTTCCCACCCCACGGCGCCCCTCCCCAATCGGACAGAAAGCGCTGTGTCCCCAGACCCTTACGCCCCTGGGCCGCTTCCAGGGGTTCCCCCTTACCTGTCCGGCGCGGCCTCGGCACAGCAGCAGGATCAGTAGCAGCGGCGGCGCCGCCGCGAGCAGCAGCATGGCCAGGTGTCCAGCCCCCGGTCCCCTTGGTCCCCAAGCACCCCCAGCTAATCCCGGCCCCGCCCCTTTGCCCTACGTTAGTGGCGCCTCCTTTCGGGCTCAGAGACCATCACCCCGGACCGTCCGGGCCACGCTGGGACCACCTCTGCTTCCCTCCCCTCCGGGGACCTCCCCGGAGTCGGGATTTCTGTCCCAAGCCTGCACCCCACCCCAATTTGTGTCCCTGTCTCTGTCTGTCTCTGTCTCTGTCTCCCCCTCTTTGTGTCTCTCTCCCTCCGTCTCTGTCTCTCTCTCTTTGTTACCGGCTCCGCCCCCCCCCCGCCCCGCCCCCATCTCCCCGGAGCCGCGGGGTCGGGGCGGAGAACAGAGATAGGGGAGGAACTGGGAGGGGGCATCGGCCGGTCCTCTAGGGGTGGAACGTTTGCTAAAGTCTTCTGATTCCCCACTCTTTTATTCCCCGAAGATTTGTGAAGGGGGGTGGGGTCAGTGATGGGAGCCCCGCTCCCAGAATGAGGGGCCTGGGGGCGTCGTAAGAACGCCAAAAGGGGAGGGTCTCTGATCACGTGGTTTGCTAGTTTCTCTCTTCCCCCCCTCTCCTTCCACTCTCTGCAAACCCCCACAGTTGAATACACCACTGTATAGGGTTGCCTTGGGGAAAAGGGGGACGGTCTTCAGGCCGTGCGACCTGATCCGGGGACAGCCTCGAGAGATAGCTAGCCTTGGTCATTGGGACTCCTTGGGCTGCTCCTCTAGTAAAAACGTGAGGGGGAGGGAGAGGGGAGGAACCCAGAGGAGGGAGGTATGGGAAAAGGAGGAGTCATTGTCGCCTCAGAGTTTGGTTCCTTCCTCCACCAGGAGCCCCGAGTGGAGGGAGTGGTCCTTCACGTCCTTAGCCCAGGCCTGCCCCCCGTCAGATCTTTCATTTCTATTTTCATAAATCAAGATTAAAGACCAGATTCCCTCAGAAAATCAAATATTAAAAATGTTTTATTCAGAAATTTCTCTATATGTAAAATATGTCCTCCTTCTGTCATTTGCTTCTATCTATTCCTGGCTTCCCTCCCATTGTTCCTTCCACATCCCTGTCCTGGGGCATCTCAGCCCAACTTCAGGCTACAAAAGACAGAGAATATGGAACACAGCATGGAACATACATCATGTTGATTGTGGCATTTCTGACTCTGACACTCAAGAGGCTCAGCCCAGTCTAGTCCAGAGCCATCAATTGCCTCCTCCACCACTTGCTGGGGTCTGGGACAAGTGCCCAGTCTAGGGGCAAGTGCCCAACTCAAGAACAGGCTCTGGAGTTGACACACACTGGTGGTCATCCTGCTGATCCTGCTGCTGTGTTGAGGTAGTTTGACAGGTAAGGGTGGACCTTTGAGAGATGGGGAACCCTGTCCTACTTCATGGCTGCTCCCACCTGAGAATGGACTCATCCAGGTGAGCCTGAATTTGAGCCCTTGACTGCTTTTCCTGCTTAGTGTTTCTTTTCTTGCATAGTCCAATAAATATCAATTTTGAGATGTAGATGGAGCAGAACATGATGTAGATGAGATGTAGACATGTCCATGCAAGGAAATAACCTTGTGAATTAGAGATCCAGGTGTCAAGGAAAATTTCTCCAACAAAGATGACCACCTGTAACTCACACTGGCCAGAAGCTATTTGGACAGTGCAGAGCTGAGGTGAAACATGGGATGCCTATTCTATAGCCTCACAATTGGTTTATACTCCTATAAGAGTTAAAAATCAGCCTTTCAAAAGAGTATAACCATAGTCATAAGTTGCTGAATCCTGTTTTAAGTCATTCTGACAATTTATACTGTATTTTGTTATTTTAGTATTTCTTTTGTGTATTAGAAAGAAACTGCACCTTATCCTTTCCATTTCAAACATTGAATAGTATTCTACTTTTCCTTTCTTTCGAGACTGAACCTAAGCTTTAAGAATTTTTTTCCTCCCTGGAACATTGAAGAAGGTGAATGGTTATCTAAACCCTCTCATTGCAATCTGGGCTCTCCCAGGACTGAGATAATTTAGATAAGATATATGGATCTTGAGTTAAGGACATTTTAGGGTTGGGGGGGAGGTGCCTGCCTAGTTTCTTAAGCCCAGTAATGGTTTTTAATACCAGAATTAACTAATTTCTAAGGTTTCTTCTAGCATTAAATCTTGTGATCTAAAATAATCCAAAATAGTTATTGGGCTTTTGTAAATTGTACACTGTTGCACACGTCTACCCTATCCTAAGTATTCATTGAATCCCAAGCTCTATATAATGAAATCTTTCTTATTAGAGCCATCTAAAAGTGAAATGGGGTGGTCATGAGTTCCCCCTCACTGAGGGTCTTCATAGTCTAAAGAAATTCAGAGTCAGGGATTCTGCAGAAGGCACTCAGGTACAGGCTGGAATAATTGTTTTAAGCCTGAAAGTCTGCTTTTTAAATCTCAGGTACCTTGTGCTTTCAAGTGCCTGATCCATACCCACCTTGGTCAGAAGGGGGCATGAATCCATGCCCATGGAAATTGGTGGGGATGCCTACAATGTCAGAGACCAGGGAGGGGCCTTGAGACTGCCTGGCTCCTCCCCTTTTACAGAGTAATGATTGAGGCCCAAAGGAGGAAAAATGACTTGGCCCAAGATCACAGAGAAGAGCTAGTTTGGGAACACAAATGTCAGATGTGATTACAATACCTTTCCCCTGTCACCTCTTTTCTCCCGCTAGGGTCAGAAAACTACTCTTCTTCTGTCTAAGTGGGGGTAGGGGTAGCACTACTTTTCATATGGTCATGGAGGGTCAGCACTCTGATCCTTTGGGTAGATCTTTATTTTCAAGTTAAATGTGAGTTGTGTAGACTTAATCCTGGTTCTTGATGAAGACAGAATTATCTGTCATTGTTAAGGACCATGCCTAGGTGAAGAGGCAAGTCAATTCTCCGAGAGCCTCAACAGTTGTGGATCATAACACTTGAAGGGGTTGCAAAGCAACCTTCGAAGATGTTACTTGTAGATTGGGAATTAAATAAATTGGAGGCAAGAGGGAAGAGGAGAGAGGTCAGAACAGGCATTTTTCACAAGTTTCTCATCAGTCTCCTGCCTTGGCCCTTTGATGTGTTGGCCCATTTAATTACCCCAACTAAAAAAAGTCTTATGGGGGTCTCTTCTCCCTTTCCCTCCCCGTAGGTTACTAAAGGAACTCTGGGAGGATCCTACTCACAAACAGCTCTCAGGTTTTGGATATGGCTAATGTGGAGATTTGTTTTTGTTTGACTGTAAATTTATTTTTCCAATTTAGGAAAAGAATAGGAGGAGAAGGAAAACAGCCAAAGGATAGATCTGCCTATACCTCCAAAAAAAAAAAAAAAAAAAAAAGGAAGACAAAGGAAAATAAATAGGACAATTTTGAAAGTTATATGTTGAATTTAGATACTTTAAAAGAAAAACAAACTGTGTATAATAAATATTCCCAGTTTTATGTACAATCCCTTTTCTGTTCTGATACACATATGAAAATGCTAATTTTATCTAATGTTGCTAAGTAGAACACAGGTGGTCACTGCCCTCCCTGACTTTTCAGGAAACGATGTAGGCACTAGAGGGAAATTGGGAGCCAAACCAGATATTATCAACAGATTTCTTCTGGGCTAAAGGGTTTTATTCCTTACCCAGAGTTCCCCCACTATCTGTGGCTCTCTAGATGTCATTTTCAGTCTCATGCATTTTATTGTGTTTTTTTTGTTTGTTTGGTTGGTTGGTTTTTTTGCTGAGGCACTTAGGTTTATGTGACTTGCCTAGGGTCACACAGCTAGGAAGTGTTAAGCGTCTGAGACCAAATTTGAACTCAGGTCCTCCTGACTTCAGGGCTGGTGCTTTATCCACTGAGCTACCTAAATGCCCCTAGTCACATGCATTTTAAAAGAAGAGAAATTAGTGGGAATGTCAGAATGACATTAGCACCTTCTGAGAGGAAGTCTCTGATGGCCCTTGTTCACCACTTCCTTTTTCAGAGATATTAACCCTTCACTCCCAGCATTATGACCCAGAGAAAAACTTCTGGTCCAATTCCTACCACTTTTCACTACACCTGAGGTATGGCATAAACCACAAGTGTAGAACATACTGAAGTTGAATCAGATTAAATTGCAATTGGGAAATATTTAACAAAATAAATAAAAATACAATAAAACAGATGACGTTACATTTTAAAATTAAGTCAGTATGTTAACAAGAATCCTTCTGTATGGATTAGTGGCCCCGATTTCCATTTGAATCTGACACTATTAGTATTTAAAAAAAAAAAAAAACAAAACAAGCAAATGAACATGTTTAGTGGTTTTAAAAGAGGTTAAAAGTGAGGTTAAAAATCTCAATTTCTTCATCTATAAACTGGGCATGAGGATAACCATAGGACTTACCTTCCCTGGGCTATTGTGAGGAATAAATGAAATTGTGATATTAAATGCTTCTAAGCAAAATATAAACATCACTATTTCATTATTATTCTCCTGCTAGCATGTAGTGGTTCTGAGCTCAGTTCAATTTTATTTCTACTAATTATGAATCATCTGCCTTAGTCTTATGGAGTCATTTTTAGTAGATATTAACAAACTCACTCTAAATGTGATTCTGTTAACCAGCATACTATTCCTTTCAGCTTCATGGCATTTAGCCAGGTAGCACCATGGATACAATACTGGACTGGAAGTCAGGAACAGGAATTAAAATTTGGTCCCAGACACTTAAATGACTTAGTTTCTATCTCAGTTTCTTCATCTATAAAATAGGAATATTAATTCTTCCCAGGGTTGTTGTGAGGATAAACTGACCTAATAGTTGGAAAATGCTTTGCATACTTCAAAGCACTCTAAGAATGCTAGCTAGTCACAGATTTGATGAGATTGCCTTCTACATCTTCATATAAGTTACTGATAAAAACCTTGAATAAGGACAAAGCAATAGAGGAGATCTTGTGGGCAACAGTTAAAAGCTTCTAACCATATTTATGAAAGGTATCTAATCAACACTTTGGGGAGGTCCACTTGTCTTTCATTCTTGTAGAGGGCCAAAATGTTATCACTATGTTAGAGTAAAGATACAGTGTGTCTGACTTATGACTGATCAGAATAATACTGTTTCAGAAAGTTCTGCCACAGATGAGGAACAAATAGTGCATATGAACATTTGGAGTGAAGATGTTTCTAAATTTGCCCATCTTATGTTTCTTTTGAGCTAATGCAATTCTGCTTCACTCATCGAGCACAGCATCTTCTTTGATTCCATCATGCCATGCTGGGTGGTCCTTTGCCAGCATCTCCCATGTCAATTGATTCCAAAATTTTTCAGAGAGGCCTTGAAGCAGTCTTCTTCTGACTACCATAAGAGCACCTTCCATGCATAAGTTCTTTGTAAAATAGTCTTTAGGCAGATATGCTTTGGCATTGGAGCAATGTGGCCAGCCCATCAGAGTTTCATTCTCTGCAATAGACTTTGAATGCTTGGCAGTTTAGCTCTAGAGGGGCCTCAGTGTCCAGTATCTTATTTTGTGAGGTGATCTTAAGCATCTTCTTAAGACAATTCAAATGGAAGAGAGAAAATTTCCTGGCATGGTACTGGTATACTGTTCAGGGTTCACAGGCATACAATAATGAAGTCCAGCACAATGGCTCTAAACATATCAGTTTATGAGGCAGTCTGATATGTCTTCTCTCCCACACTTCCAAACATTGAACTAGCTCTGGTAATGTATACATCAACCTTATAATCTATGTGATGGAAATCCTGGAAAATAGACTGCCAAGGTAAATGAATTTATCCACAGCATTTAATATTTCTCCATTTGTTGTAACTTATGCTTCCATTTATGGATGTTAGGGTGCTGACTGGTTGAGAACCTGTGTTTTCTTGGTGTTGTTGATTGTTAGACCAAAATTAGAATAACTGGCAGAGAATTGATCCATACTTTGTTGCATCTTGACCTCAGGGGCTACATTGAGTGCACAATCATCTGCGAACAAAAATGTCATGCACCAACTCTCCTATTACTCAGAACTTTTTTGGGGGGTAACATTATTCAATTGGCCCCAAATCTGCATATAAGCACTATTATCTAGTCCACATATCTATCTTTGTCAAAAAAGATAGCAAGATCAACAATGATCAGCCCTGATTCTAGAAAACTAAGGATGAAAAAGCTTACCTACTTTTTTCTTTTAAATTTTTATTTATTTGATAGAATAAAACATAATATAATTTTCATAACATAGTATAAAAATAAGATTACTCATGAAACTGCATATATATTAGGTACAACTTGCTATTCCTTATAAATATATAATAAAGTTATGTAAATTTCTTTTTTTCTTCCCTACTCCCATCCTACCAAAGAGATGGCTACCATAGGACACAAATATATATGTATATGTAAAATCCTTCCATATATACTTCTATTTTCAATTCTTTTTCTGGATATGGATTTTTTACTTCATATGTACTTTGTAGTTAATTTAGGTATTTATAATAGTCAAAATAGTGAAAAGTTTCTCAAAGTTGTTTTTAAAACAATAGTGCTATTGCTGTTGATTATGCTCATTTTGCTTTTCATTATTTCATTCAAGTTCATCCATGTTTTTTTCAAAAATGAACAGGCTTATCACTTCTTATGGCACAGTTGTATTTAATCACAATCATATACCACAACTTATTCAGTCATTCCTATTTGACAGGCATCTCTATATTTTCCAGTATTTTGCATGACAAAGAGAGCTGCTATGAATATTTTAGAATATATAGATTCTTTTTCTTTTCTCTTCATCATCTTTTGAAATAGTCCTAATTTTTAGGACTGGTTCAAAGGATTTGACAGTTTAATAACTTTTTGGACATAATTCTGATTACTCTCCAAAATGGTTGAATCATTTCTTCTTTGGGCTACCTATTAATTGTTGGGGAGGTGATGCAGTATGGGACATACTTTTTGGACGTGGCCAGCATGGGAATTTGTTTTGCCTGACCATTCTTATTTGTTATAAGGCATTTTGTCTTTCTTTTATTTTTCCAGAGGATAGATATGGGAGAGAAAAATAAATACTTGATAATTGAAAAAAATCAGTTTAAAAAAGATACCAAGTGTAGCTAGTTGGTGAAGTGGATACAATCCTGTCCCTGAAGTTCAAATCTGACTTCAGAAACTTAACACATACTAGCTGTATGATCCTGGGCAAGTCACAACCCCAATTGCCTCAAAAAAAGAAGATATCAAGAGAATATGTCAGATGCTTTGTTGAAATTCAGATGATCCATGTCTATGACATTTCTTCACTAAATTGGTCTAATAACTACATCACTAAAGTAGATGAGGTCAGCTTGAAATGACTTTTTGGACCTGCTTGGGTGGATAGTAATTATGGCATTATCTTCTAAGTGCTTTAAACCAGCTACTTAATACATAATTTTAGAATTTTTCTAAGGATTGCTATCAGGATTATAATGTGATTTCTAATAGAAACTGTATGGCATAACCACCGATTCTCACTCTCTGAACTATTTCACTCATCCTAATCAGCATTCCCACTGGCTAATCTGGGGTGTCCAGGGATAAGCATTTTGCTCCAACCCAAACTTTTTCTCTCAAACCTGTTGAGAAAATCCTGTTATGTGTATGAAAATATTTCTATTACTTGCCACTATAACTCCAAGACTTCATCAATGTGCTTCCCATTTATTCAAAATCATGCCTATGACATCATTAAGTGAAATACAAAATGGTAAGAAAAAAATATTCATTAGTATGCAAAAGCAGAAATAATCATAAAATTTACTTTACAAAAGACAAAATCAGGAATAAGCAAAACATATACTCATCAATGGACAAAAACAGAAGTATAACATTTATTTAATATAATATAAAAAAGCAATAATCATAACATTTACTCAATAGAAGGCCAGAGCAAGAATAATTATAATATGACAAGCTACCCACAAAACTAGATCATATTCTTCCACCAATATGCAGTGCCAGTCACAGTGCAGGACTTGATGTCCTTGGTACTTTCAGGGTCAACCTATACTATGTAAAACTACTGCTAACTCTTTTCCTTCTAATCCTTACTGCTTTCCTGCTGAGTAAAGCTGCTTTTCTTCTACTTCTAAACCAATGAAACAATGATAAGCTCTTTTAACTCAGTTACCCTCCACGGGGTGCTGGGAAAAGTGTTGACCTCTTATAGTAACAAGCAGTTCCCATAAGCTAGAGAACTACCAAATGCTTTCAAAGAGTAAAGGAATTGGCTTTTTTTCTAATTATATCCAAGCCTCTTATCCCAGCAAAGCCAAATTTCTAGCACAAGATTTGCAAAGTCCATCTATCTATCCGACTCCTGCTTCTCACTCAAACCAGAGTAGGCAGTAGAGAGCAAAACTCTGAGAGGTTTCCTTCCTTTCTTTCATCTGTAGATGGCACTAGAGAGCAATAACCCCAATAACTTCACCCAGTTGCAGGATTAAGCTCTCAGACAATGAACTTTTTTTCTTTTTTTTATAATTATGTAAAGTATTTCCATATTAGTCATTTTGTACAGGAAGACTTGAAAAAAAGTGAAGAATAATATGCTTCAGTCAGTATTCAATCAATATCAGTTCTTTCTCTGTAGGTGGATAATATGCTTCATAATTACTCTTTTGGAATTGTCTTGGATCAGGGTATTGCTGAGATTAGTTAAATCATTCACCGTTCTTCATTAAACAAAATTACTGTTACTGTGTACGTTCTCCTGGTTCTTTTAACTTCACTGTGCATTAGTTTGTGTAAGTCTTCCAGGTTTTTCTGAAATTATCCTGCATATCATTTCTTATAGCACAATAATACTCCATTATACTTATACTACAGCTTGTTTCACCATTCTCCAAATGATGACCATTCCTTTGATTTCTAAGTCACCACAAAAAGGGCCACAATAAATATTTTTGTACAAATCGGTCATTTTTCCTTTTTTTGAAGTCTTTGGGCTTCCAGAAAAAGTTTGTGTGTATCAGCTAAATCAGCTGGAAACATGTTTTCCTCTATCGATTATACCTAGAGTCTTTTTTTTCTGGCTTCTTAATTCTAATGCCTCAAATTAAAGAATTCCAATGGACAGATTCACCTTTAGGAATATGTACTGTGTTTTGCCCATGTAGAATTATGTGTGTCCATATGGATCTAGATGTGACTCACAGGGAGACTCATGGAGAGAAAGTCTCTTCTACTTGTCTTTGTTAATTGATTCCCATCAGTACCAAGATATGTTCCCTTTGCTAATGCTAGTTTCACAAAGGACGTAAGTAGCAAATAACAAATAAGCTCATGTGGTAGCAAACAGAAATTAGAAGGTATACAGATGAGAATATACCAAACAATACACAGAGAGAATAATTTTTTTTCCATTGGAAACAAGATATTTCAGCTCAATTGAGATTTTTCTCAGAATCTTTCTCTTCCTTTAGGGCCAGAAAAGAATCTAGAACATATCATCTCTCTAAAAAATTAAAACCAGAACAAGATGTATCTTCTCCCAAGCTTTTCCCAAGTCTGATTAGAGCACTGAATAATCCATCTTCACCAATGAAGAGAATCTTTGTAATTTCTCTCTAAAATGTATGTTCTCTGTTGAGGTTTTCTTGGGGTCTCTGGATACAACCTTCGGTTCAGTTCAGTACTTACCACAAGTACAGCCAGTTGTTAAAGTCCAAATCCTTTACTGTCTCCTTCAAAGTCTTGTCTCCTTCACTTGGGGCTCGGCTAGTTTTTCTTTCTTTCTTTTTTTTAAGGGTTTTTTTTCTTTTTCTTTTTCTTTTTTTTTTTTTTTTGATTCTTAATATTTTATTTTATTTTATAATAACTTTATATTGACAGAATCCATGCCAGGGTAATTTTTTTTTACAACATTATCCCTTGCACTCGCTTCTGTTCCAATTTTTCCCCTCCCTCCCTCCACTCCCTCCCCTAGATGGCAAGCAGTCCTATATATGTTAAATATGTTGCAATATATCCTAGATACAATATATGTGTGCAGAACCGAGCAGTTCTCTTGTTGCACAGGGAGAATTGGATTCAGAAGGTAAAAAACAACTCGGAAAGAAAAACAAAAATGCAAATAGTCCACATTCGTTTCCCAGTGTTCTTTCTTTGGGTGTAGCTGCTTCTGTCCATCATTTATCAATTGAAATTGAGTCTTTGTCAAAGAAATCCACTTCCATCAGAATACATCCTCATACAATATCGTTGTCGAAGTGTAAAGTGATCTCCTGGTTCTGCTCATTTCACTTAGCATCAGTTCATGTAAGTCTCTCCAAGCCTCTCTGTATTCATCCTGCTGGTCATTTCTTACAGAACAATAATATTCCATAACATTCATATACCACAATTTACCCAGCCATTCTCCAATTGATGGGCATCCATTCAATTTCCAGTTTCTATCGGCTAGTTTTTCTGGAGGTCTATCTCTCTCTCTTTGGTTCCAAGAGCTTGAGCTCCCTTCTGCCTTCTGCCTTCTGCCTTCTCTGACTTCTGAATCTTCCTGACCGAATCCTGGCTGAGGCTCCTCACTTATATGTCCCACACTGAGTATAAACCAATCATAGTATCACTAAGAAACCATTATTTGTTATAGTATTAAATCAATGCTAAACTAGATTTAACCATTGTCTCCTCAATTCCATTTAGTATCTTGTTTCAAGTTCTGGCCCATAACATCTCCTTGTAGGATTAAATCAATCATACTGAACCATGCTAAATTAGATAACTATTGTCTCTATCAAATCCACTGACTTAGTACCTTGTAAGAATCCTTTGTTTCAAGTTCAGAGTTCTGGCCCATAACAAGTCTTCATGCAAATAGACTATTAGTTGTGGGCTACAGAGAAAAAAACTCTGAGATAAACTCATCTTTTATCAGATATGAACCTAACAATCCTAATATAATCTTTTCTTAGTCCCCAAATAATTATGTTATAATTTTATTAGTTATAAACTTCAAAACTTAAAAAATTCACATGCAAATGAAATGATAGACCATATTGCCCTGTTACTATTCTTAGTCAATAAATTTTTATTAAATATCTGTGATATGTTTTAGCTGTTAAGCATTGGGGCACATAAAATGTAAAAGATAGTCACTGCTCTCAAGGAACTCACTATCCTTTGGGGGAAGACAACACATAAAAAGAAGCCAGAAAGGAAGTAAGAGAAGATGAGGCAAGGTACTTGATTGAGGGACATAAAGAAGTCCAAAGGAGAGGGAAATTATGAGAGAGAGTCACCTTGGGCATCCTTCTCAAATAGAGAATCTGGGAGAAATTTTCCAAAGTTCACTCTATACTTGCTTCAGAGAAAGACAGGGAAAGAGAGACCCCAGGGGCATGGGCTCTTGAGGAAATGTGACTAGTCATTGTTCTGCCTTCATAGGGCCTTCCATCCTGTTTTCATTTGGGAGACAGTTCTTTATTTATTTTGGAACAGTCTGTGCGTCTTCTTCCACATTTTATCTGAGAGATTTTATTTCTCTGTAAATGGATTTTATAATTTTTCCCTTTCACAAATGTTCTTTTTCTGCCCCTTTTAGAAAGCTTTCATATATGAAAGTGGTAGTATTATTCACTAAAATGTACTTCTGTTTTTTTGAAAATGAGGATATTTATTCACCAGTAGTAATCTCTGATTTCTCCCATTTCCCAAGAGTCCTCAAAAAATCAACAGAGATTCTGCAAACCACATATATAAGTTCTTTCAATACTCTAGTTTATAAATCATCTGGATTTAAAGATTTCACACAATTCAAGAATCTCAGAATGGGAAGGATTTTCAGAGGTCATCTAGTATAGCCCATACTAAAGTAGAAATTTCTTTCTAAAATGTCTTCTGTAGTTGGTCAAACAGTCTCTACTCAAAAATCTCTGGTAATGGGCAGTAGAGAATCTATCACCACTGCTTTTCCATTTTGAATAATTGTAATTGTTAGCAAGTTTTTTTTTTTTTAAGATTGAACTGAAATTTGCCTTTGGTGATTTTACTTTATTTAATTTTCACCCATTGTTCAGATTCTTTTCTCTGGTATCAAATAGAATAAATTTAACCTCTTTTCTGGTGAAAGGAGATCTATGTTGGAGGAGATATAATCATGGAGGAACTGAGAAACTGATATTCAAGGTGCCTAATGAAGAGGAAGCTCACAGAAGAATGAGAAAAATATAGGACTTTGTTCATGTAAAGAGAGACAGAGAGAAAAGGTAACTGAGAAAATAACAACTACTGACCCATCTGCCTATAATCCAATTGTCTATATCAGAATTAAGAACATCCTCAATGAGGGTAATGGAGGATAGCAGAGATTAAGTAAGCTTTCACCAGGACTATTTAACAATGGGGGCTACATTTGTACCATTTCATAAGTGGCTGAAAGATATGACAAACATAAGAGCCCATTCTACCTATTGTTTGTTTATTATCAAAAAAATTTTTTTTGATTGAGTAGAACAAAATGCCATACTAAAGCCTTTTTGCCAATAAACTGTCTCTACTGAGATTATGTAGAGCCCCTTTTTGAATGCTACAAGTAATGAAGATATTATCTAAAAAAAGCAATAAAACTAAGGGAAGACAAGATTATTCAGTGATTAATATAACAAATTGCTTTTATTTATTTCAATCAATATGTACACTCTTAGTTACTTTATTCATTTGCAGAATTACTCAATTATTTAATAGAGAGGAAAAGTCCTCTCAGATTCTTGCATCACATAATGGAATCATGTAAGTTCTCTAAGTTGTATAATAAAGAATATCTTACCCAATATCCCATTTAAACTACCCAATACAATTTTACCACCTCCAGGAAAGCAGCAATAATGATGGAGAATTGGACATCTGGGGATGGAGGAAGGACTCAAGCATTTATTAAGTACCTCCTATGTACCAGGAACTGTGCTAAGTGTGTTCCACATATTATTTCATATGATCTTTACAACAACCCTGGGAGATAAGTCCTATTTTTATGCTCTATTTTACAGTTGGGCAAATTGAGGCAGACAGAGGTTAAATGACTTGCCCAGAGTCACACAGTTCATATGCGTTTGAGGTCAGATATGAACACAGTTCTTCCTTACTCTGGCCAATGTGCTCTATCCACTTTGCCACCTAGTTGTCTGAAAACTAAAGGACTGAGGAAGTAGAATGTCAGCAAACAGATCTAATAGATAAAGGCAGTTAAACTGGGGTGATAGACTCTGCCTAATCTCTGATGAGACTATAATTAGGTATCACTAAGCTCCAGAAAGCCAGAGGCTCATGATATAGTTTCTTCTTAAATATCAAGTCATTACTAATGAGGGCTTTCCTGGTTTTGCTTTTCTTGACCATTCTCTACCTCAACACCAAGATATTCAGTTGGGATCAGAAATGGCAACCTGGATAAGTGTATTCCACTTTGAAAAAAACCTTGCCAATCAGTTTTTAGATGGTTGAAATGGTGGCCTAGGTTGTTGTATCACTTTTTTTTAATATCACACATCAAGGTGATTATCAAGAATTTAGTAAATAGCTTATGATAAAAAAATCTCTATTCTGAGTATAAATGATGATTTATGTTTATCACGAGCATCTGGTTATTGACCTATGCAATCAAATACTATATTCTTTTATGCTTAGAACATTCATGTTCATTACAAATGCAACATCATATCAAGAGTACTACCATGATAGGATATCCCATTCATACATCAAAACATTCAAGATTTATTGAAAGACATAACAGAAATACTTTGTTTAATGATTTTCAGTTAACAAACATCAGATAGAAAATAAAATAAGGAGATATAGATTTGCCAAATATGTTCATTGTTATTATGGAAGTTATCCAACACAGATTTCAAGTTGAAAATAAACTTTCAATGGAGAGTGGAGTCCTTTGGAAGTTTCTGTTTGTGGATTATATTGTGCAGGTAACATCAAACCCCAAAACCTTGAAGAAGCTATTGAAAGAAATCTGGGGGGCAGGTAGATGTCACAGTGGATAGAGCACCAGCCCTGAAGTCAGGAGGACCTCAGTTCAAATCTGTCCTCAGATATTTAATACGTCTTAGGTGTGTGACCCTGGGCAAGTCACTTAACCCCAATTTCCTCAGAGAAAGAAAGAAACAAAGAAACAAAGAAAAGAAGGGAGAGAGAGAAAGAGAGAGAGAGAGGAAGGAAGGAAGGAAGGAAGGAAGGAAGGAAGGAAGGAAGGAAGGAAGGAAGGAAGGAAGGAAGGAAGGAAGGAAGGAAGGAAAGAAGGAAAGAAGGAAGGAGGGAGGGAAGGAAGGAAGGAAGGAAGGAGGGAAGGAGGGAGGAAAGGAAGGAGGGAAGAAAGGAAGGAAGGAAGGAAGGAAGGAAGGGAAGGAAGGAAGGAAGGAAGGAAGGAAGGAAGGAAGGAGAAGAAGGAAGGAAGCGCTCAAAGAATTTAGTTTGATGATCCACAAAGGAAAGATTAATTACATGAAAAATATCTGTTGTCCACACTCTTATAGAACAGCCTGTAGAGTTAATTTATCATGGAGTATATCTGGAACATATAAAACAAATGGTCAGTGAGTTGGGTCTAGAATTGAACAGAAGGATTACAGAGGGCTGGACTATCTTTAAAAAATTTAAATACTACTTTAATGACCCCAAACTTCTTACAGAAATAGCATCCCATCTTTTTAAAAATATATTTAAAAATACAAAAAATTTAAATACTTAAAAAAATACAAAGATTCTACCAGAGTTCTGGATGTCTCTATATTGAGATATAGAATACAGTAGTCACCAAAGACTTATAAGTAAACACCATACAGAAAGAAATGGAAAACCACATGAAATTTGTGAACAGGCTATACAGACAGTGAGGAACTCCCCTCAAAATGAACAAAAGTAAAAGATATAATTGGAGAGATGGAGAATAGGAAGAGAAGATGGGTTGGCCACATGGAAGGGAAGACTGTCGCCAGTTGGACAGCAAGAGGGCTCCAGTTGTATCCTTGTGATGTCAACAGAAAATTAAGAAGGTCTCTAGCACAGTAGGTAGCTTCCCTTGTGGTAAATTTATGACTAGGCAGGGATGGATGGCTTAGTTATGATCCACAACATTGCCAGGAATTCCCAAATTAATGAAATCACCAATTCCTTTGAGTGTTTGAATAATCTCTTTTTCATAAAACATCTTTTCAAATATTTGAAGATATCTAAGACTTCTCTTTTCTGAAATAAACCGTCCCAGTCTCTCCAATTAAAACTTATGGAATACTATCTTAGTCATAACTTCGTGAGGCATTGCTGAGGGAAGTAATCTGCAAGAGAGAGGTGTGTGCTGGTTTGGAATAAAATCCTCTTAGCTTTCTTCTTTTCTTTGACTCTGGCAGTTTTATTTTGTCCTTGGGTCTGAGAGAAGAGATAACCCAATCTCATGAGGTAGCCCATTATCACTGTATATAGTCAGGTAGGCAAACTAAAATCACACTAGATATTCTGCATTGAGCATAGTGAGGCACAGACTTTGTAACAAAGAAAAATCTGTGCGAAGCCCAGTGAGAGAGTCTCAGAGAGATTAACCATAATGACCGATCTTGACCTCTTGATAGAAACATATTTCTCTCCTCTTGATTGGAAGGTGTAGTTATTGTATTGGTTGGTTATACTTAACTATTTTTTCCTATTACAAAAGAGGGTATGTGGCAAGAAGGGAGTGGGATTTTAGAAAGCATCAGGTTATAAAAATGTAGTGGTGGGGGCGGGGAAAACTGGAATACTTCTCATGTTGCTGAGCATGTCCCATGAATCCTTTCTAAGGGATATTTACTCTGACTCCTTGAGAAAGAATGTGTCCTGAATGATTCTCTGTTCCCTCTGAGTGAGGTTTGTGTGTAGTCAGTATGGAAGGTGATGGATGAGTGAGCCAGGAAGAGTCACCCCCTTGATAAGTTATAACAAAATGAAGGAGAAAGATTCCCTTCACCAATATTCTCTCTTTCTTGGACTACTAGAAGGGAAGGAAGAATTCCTTTCCCTTTCTTCCCAGCAGCAATGAAAGGCCTTAGCTTAAGTACATGACGAGAACATGTTTTTGCCTAAGTGAGCATGAGATCAGACCTCAGCTGAATGGCCTTCCTTTTCTTTGTGTTTTCTTTCCAAAGTAGATCATTGAATTGCAATCTTGATCAAAATAAGTTTCCAGTTTTATCAGTGACATCATGGATCCAAGAAATGGAAGGTTCCTGAGTCAGATGCAGGTTGTCTAGAAGTGGGTTATCTCCACCACTTCTTGGAGAGGATTGCACTAGTTCTCAATGGCAATTCAATAGCAGATGATCTAGACTTTGTGGGTTGCATGAGTGGTATTGGTCTAAGAATAAAAAGAAGTATCTATTTAGCAAGTTCACAAAGTACCTTTAACTGTCAAGATGATTATAATGACGGTGATAGATTTTATGTTTTAAGCATTTGTTAGGAAGTATTTATTCTTTTGTGTTTTCAGCATTTATTTTTCTAATGAAAGAATTAAATAGTTGTCCTATATATTTTATACATTGAATGCCTTTACTAGAAGGGATTTTGTTAATCTCTTGTGGGGAAACCACAGATATGAGCCATACCCAACCTTTGGAGATTTTCCCTAGAGTTTTACTCTAGGGTGGGGGCATAATGAGTCAAAGAGTGGGAGGGAAAGTCTGACTCCTTTCTTTAAGTTCGTCTCTCTTTCCCTGCCCTAACCTACACTCCTATAAATTTGGACCCCTTATGGGTTCAAAGTAGAATCTCTTTGTGGGAGGGAACCTCTTAGGGGGGCAAATTGTGTGTGTGTGTGTGTGTGTGTGTGTGTGTGTGTGTGTGTGTGTGTGTGTGATATATATCAAACTCCCAGAACCAAACAACCCTACCCACCTGGCCAAGGGAGAACAGCTGGGGCTCTATAATCACTGAGAATGGAGGCTCTCTCAGAATCCAGACAGCCTGCCAGGTCAAAGTCATTAGCTGCTGTGGGTGAATCATCTTGGAGTATCTTGGATTCCTGCCCCTGTGGAAAGCATTGCTGCTCTAGCTAGCTGCCTTTTCATTCAGGTCCAAGGAATCCTGATGTCCCAGGCAGGAGCAGAGGACTAAGAGCCCTCATGTGCATCCATCATGACCTATTTCCAGACAGACAGTCTCCCTATTCAGGCTGAAATAATTTTCCACTCTCTCAAATGTGCCCCAGAGACTCTTTCCCTTTTGGGGTCCAAATGCAAGAACTTAAGGATGGACATTGGCAGGAGAGCTATTGAATCACAGGATCTTCTAGTTGGAAGGGATTTTAGAGGTCATTGAGTCCATCTCCTTAATCTTACAGATGAGGAAACTAAGACCTAGAGGGGTTGGGTTACTTGCCACAGCTAGTAAACATCTAAGGTAGGATTTAAATCTGGGTCTTCCTCACTCCAAATCTAGTGCTCTATCTACTACAATGTGCTGACTCATAAGAAATTACTTATTTGTGTATTGTCTTGTTCCTAAGACACAGCCTCTCAGAGTATCCAAGATGAAGAGTTTTCTTCCTTCTTAGTCTGCCATTTAAAACCCTCCACAATCTTTTTTCCATACATAATTCACAGGACTTTTCTTTCATACATCTATATCCTAGTCAAGTAGGATTATTGTTTTTCAAAACTTATACCATCTCCAACTTTTTTGCATTGGTTCAGGCCATTTCTCACATCTAGAACTCACACCCCCTTTATAACTACCCAACAAAAAATCCTCTTTCTTCAAGACTAAGCTGTCTCCTCCATGAAGCCTTTGCTGATCCCCTCAGATGAAAGTGCTTTTTGTCTCTCTGCACATTTCCCTGGAGCCCAGCTGATTCTCTCCTTTCCCCATTCCATTCTACTTTGTATCATATTTATTGGTTCATTTATAATTCCCATTAGAAGACCTCAATGTTTTTAGAGGAAAAGTTATTACTTTTCCTCTTTCTATTCCCAGTGCTGAGCACAAGACCATGTACATGGCAGATGTTTAATAAATTGCATTTTGGAAAATGGATATGAGTAGTAGATGTCAGGATGATTGCACTGGGAGACTTCATTTTTCTCCTGACTGAAACTTCTCTGGCTTTTCTACCAGGATCTTTTCCTCATACCACATTGGTAATCCAGAGATGAACACATAAGGGGGTAATCTCTGCTCTGGAGCATTTTTCTATTTCACAACATAATCTCAGTATGGATGTGGTTCAGGATCCCCACAAGGGTCTGGAGCAAAGAAAGGAAACCAGTATAGGGAGGTCATTATTGGTGTGCCTTTCCTTCCTTTGAGTTGCAGCAGAAAATACCCTTATCCTCCAAAAAAAAGGGGATTTTAACCTTTGTAGTGATCCCATGGTATCATAGCGACTTTGTCTCTCTGCTCTCCCAATCCCTAGCTTTAGGAACCAAGGGAGTCAGATGGCAAGAAGCAAAGATAATGAACTAAGAGGATGTTATCTCATAAACTTGGGGTGCTATTGGGTTCTTTACACTTCTTTATGTCTTTCTTTCATTTTTATATGATATAGTATAGTAGATAGAGAGCTGGACCTGGAGTCAGGAACACCTGAATTCAAATCCAGCTTTAGGTTCTTCCCAATTGAATGAAAGTGAGCAAGTCACTTGGCCTCTACCTGCTTCAGTTTCTTCTTGTAAAATGGGAATAACAGTAACACTGACCTCCCAAGATTTTTGTGAGAATCAAATGAGATACTACTTGTAGAGCACTTGGCACACAGTAGACCCTTAATAAATGCTTGTTACCATCTCTTTCCTTAGCATCCAGCACAAAGTTGTAAATACAGTAGGTACTTATAGAATAGAACAGGATATACTAGAATGTAATGGAAAGGTACAGGGGAAATTCAGTTGATGTAAAAGCAAAAGACTTCAACAAAGTTTATTTAACAAACAAACAAACAAACAAAACCTTCTGTTTCATAGAAACCCTGCTGGTGATTTCCCTGCATATGTATTTGTCTATATCAGCAAGGATGGCTTATATGTGTGCAGAACATGTTACTTTTATCTATTATTTCACTGATCCTTATAAGAGACTTGTGAGGCAATAGAAATAATATTCCCATTTTGCAGAAGAGGAAACTGAGCCTAAGGGGGCAGGGTAGAGAAAGGGAATTTCTAATGGCAGAGCTAAAATTTTAAGCCTAGTCTTTTAATTCACTTCAACATTGTTTCCTTTATATTATAGTAGGCTTATAGTAGGCACTACAACTCTGTATATACACATAATAAGAATGGCTCATATTAATACAATAATAGCTTACTGCATAACATTATATTGGTAGAGCTAGATAGATATTAGTATATAGAGTGCTAAGCCTAGAATCAGGGAGACCTGAGTTTTAAAACAACTTCAGACATTTACCAGACATTTAACTTTGGCCAATCTCAGTTTTCTCATGAGGGTTATTTTGAATGAGGTAACACATGTAGAGAGTATTTCACAAACCTTAAAGCACTATATAAGTGCTAGTTAGCTCTAGCATTTTAAAGCTTACAAAGTACTTTGTGTCCATATTTCATTTGAGCTTCACAATAAGCTGGTGAGATCTCAGACACTGCAAATATCTTGACCATTTTATAGATGAAGAGACTAAAACTGATCACACATAGCACATATGCAACAGGGCCAGATCTCGACTCCAGTTCTTTCAAATACAAGCTCGGTTCTGTTTCTATTTTATTTCCCTGCCTTCTTCTGGCCACATTACTCAGCTATCCCCCTCCACATACAAACACAGATGCATCCACTATACAGACTGGGCATAGACAGTCACACATGGTCACATATACACACCCTGGTGTACATGTCTATAGTCACAGAGACCAAAAGAGGCTGGGAATAAGTTTGTGAGAACGGAAGTTGTGGTGAGGCTGGGGGGGGGGGGCAGTATTGACAGGACACTGTGGGCTTAGAGATTTCAATAAGGCCAAAGACATGTGGTTTCCATTAAGCGCCTGGGAGCCTAGGGACAGAGACAGGATGTGGGCTGACAAGGCTGGGTTGGGTCGCACCAGGGCCTGGACAGCATCTGACTTTCCAGTTTCTGATGAGCCTTGAATCTTGTGAGAGTGAAGTTGACCCTACTTAGAATTGGGGGGAGGGGGACTGAATGACCTTCCAAATGCTGACACGGAGACTTTGTGATCAACAGAAACCTGGCTCCTAGCTTCCTTCTGTCTGCTCTTGCTCCCCCTTCTTTCCTTTCCTTTTCCCCCTAAAGGTTCCTCCTACCCTTGTCAAGGAGCCCAGAAGTTCAAGAATAATTGGGGGGGGGGGACAGGACATGCACATGAGAGTGCTCATGCACAAGTGGGTGTGTGTATCTGTGTGTACATGTATCCAGATATCTGAACGTTCATAACATTGGATGTACCTGTGTTTGTATCATCACATTGTATGTATTTGTGACATTGCGTTAGATAAGTGTTTAAATATCTGTGGGGGATTCATGCTACTGAAGAAGTGTTAGAATATAGGTATATGACATCAGAAATGCCTGAATATCTAGGAGTGTTTGTGGCTCCAAATCTGAAAGCAGGGGGTGTATTTTTGCAACAGTGTCTTTGGGTGAAAAACTATGTATCAGTGTCTGTGTCTCCATGTGTATGAGATACAGAGTAGACATACATGTCTGCTTAGCTGTGCACAGTGAGATACTGAATGTGAGTGAGTGTGTTGTGTCTATGCTGAGCCAGGTCCCTCCCCAGCCTCCTGGGCTGATCCTACAGCCCCCTCCCCAAGTGGCCTGGAGCAGCCGGTTTGGTAATTGCTCTCCTGATCCATATGTGGAGTAATTAATTATGGCATGGCATATGCAGATCAGCTGAGGTTTTTCTCATTAGCTGAGTTGGTGTTGGCAATTAGGGAAGTAAATACCCAGAGCTCTCAGAGGCTGGAGAGCTCCCTCCTCACACCTCAAACAATTAGCCTTTTAATTTATTAAGGGCATTAAAAAATTCTTTCAAGGGCTTTTTTGCTAATTAAAGTTTTCTTGTTAAAATATTCATTAATCTCCATAAACTCCCATATCTCTTTTCCCTCCTTCATGAGATAAAACTTCTGTTGCCCTTCTCTAGGCCCAGGCATCCTTCCTCACAGTTCCCTTGCCCACACAGAGATTCTTTTTAGTCCTTCTTTCTCCCCTCCTATAAAAGATAAAACAGGACATGTTACCTGACTTGGGTATTCCAGCCCTCCTCCAATTCCCAGAAACCAAACCACTAATATATGTATGTATGTGGGGGAAGTGAGGGTATGAGAATAAGATTCCCTGAATCTTAGAATAGCTCAAAAGCTTTCCATTGGGAACCCTTCCCTCTGACACAGGCTTGTGGTCTGGGGCCTCCTCCTCTCTCCCTCTACCTCACACGATTTGTTTGTATTTTTCCCATCATCCATCTTCCCTAAGCTAGTCATCAGCCCTAACTGTCATTGTGATGTATGAGATCTGCTATTTGTTTTCTTATGACTTTCAAATATTCTCTTAACCTCTCTGGGGATCAATATTTTCATTTGTGCAAAGAGAAGTTAATCATGGGAAATTCACCCAATCCCAATCTGATGAGCATATCTCTTTCCTATTATAGACAATTTCATTGGCATCTTGTTAAAGAGATCAAAGACCACTCTTGATTGGTTTTCAGTACCTTGGGATGCCCTTAGGATGACTGAGTTGGATGGGCCTTGGGAGGATGGATTATACATTGCTTTTGTTTATTTTGACTTTTCTGTGTCTTTATTCCAAAGTCCTTTCTTCACATCCCCAAACAGGAACAGTTTATAGCAACTTGCAGCAGAAGCACATGGCAAGCTGGATATAGTGGCTAACATGGCTTTAGAAGGGAGCCCTCCATCTCAATGTCCTGGTCCCTTTCTCTTTTTTGTTTGTTTCTGAAAACAAGTCTAAGATTGTAAACCTGAGAGTAGATTTCAACTCAAGAGATGGCAACAGCTAGGGCAATGTATCCTGTAGTCTTTGCAGAAGCACATGGCAAAAGTAGACATATTCTTATCTACTTGGCCTAAAAGGGGACAACATTCTTGAACCCCAACCTTTTATGTAAGTGATTTTGATTTCCTAAACAACTTGTTCCTTGAATCTAGCTTTTTTTCAGAGAAAAAAATTCTTAGAAATGTTGGTTCTGTGGTTTACATTATGAGAAGCTCAAGTTCTAGAGTTTAGGGATAAAAGTTCTAGAAAAAGAATGGGATTTCTTGAATATCACACTTTTTAGAGAGAAAGATCTAGATGTTGTCATTAACTCACCACAATAACAATGAAATATTTAATCAGTGTAGGTGATAGTTGATTAACATAGGTCCAACAGGAAAGTGGTTGGTGCTGTCTGTTCAGCAGTTCCAAAGTGTCTTTTACGTTATGGAGAGAATTAATATCCATAGAGGGGAAGAACAAGTTTAGAGGGAACTCTGGTAAGAAACTGTTAAAATACTAGGGTTTCAGCAAAATGTGGAGTATTTCCCTGCTGGCACCTTTGAGTTCAGTTCCTTCTGGGGGGCAGTGCTATGAGTGTTTTAAGTGGTTTTCTATACTTGTTCATGGGTTCTGGTGAATCCTTTGTATTATTTATGGGGTGAAATAAATGTTGTGCTATGACTGATATCCAATATTTACCTTGAATGCTTATACAGTACCTGGGGACTTTTTTTACTTATATTTTGGGAAATCCAGACATGACCTATATTTAGAGATTTTCTTGCAGCAAACACTTGATGGGGCCAATGATCCAAAGAGAATATCACTATTTTGAGCAAGGTCCCTTAAGATCAACTCCAGTCCTTGTAAGCCTAGAGCTTTGAGGGAGAGGGAGGTTATAAAATGTATGTCTGTAAAAGGAGTGAAAAGGATTATGATCTCAGTTCCTTTCCAGCTCTTCCCTTTTCCCAGGATTAGAGGTCATTATGAAGTAAGCAAGATAACTCCTGGGTATGCAAGGAAGGGTTAGGAAGTGGTAGGCAGGAGGTAGGAAGAACAGCATCTCTGATTTCTCTCTTGCTCAAAGGAACTTCTCGTTGGTGCTATGTCTTAATTGACAGTTGGCAAACAATAGACTGAGTTGAGAGTCATCTATTGAGAATCTTGTTCTCTTGTCCATCTTTACCTTTAATTATTCTGTCCCTATCAGTCTTTAAGACATAAGGGTTGCAAGCAATTGATATAATATACTCCATAGAGGTCTTCCCAACTCATCTTGTAACCCCAACTTGCTCCCTGGTTCCCTGTATGATTGAGATCATTGGGAGTGTAAATTTGTACCATAATATGTAATAGGAGTTATTTACAAACTTTTTGTGCATATATGCATGTACACATGCATATATTGAAGACCAGGATGAGTCTGATCAGGATGAGTCATGAGCCATCAGAAAGCAACAGAGAATAGCTCGATGATATAAGAAGAGATAATTGGGTACTAGGCATTGGCTGGTGGATCACTTGAACTCAGGAGTTCTGAGCTGCAGCATTACTAATAAGGAGCATTACTTTGAGGAGCCCCTGGGAATGAGGAGGGGTAAAGCAACCCAGATAAAAAATGGAATAGTTTACAGCTTCTGTGCCCATCACTAGCGGGCTGATGATTGGGCAAGTGGAATTGTTTGGGAGAGAAACATACACACAGATTTTATATATATATATATATATATACACACACACACACACACAGAGAGAGGATGGGAGGGGAGAGAGAGAGAGAGAGAGAGAGAGAGAGAGAGAGAGAGAGAGAGAGAGAGAGAGAGAGAGAGAGAGAAGAGAGATACCTCTCAACTAAAGTCCTTGGGGCCACCCAGTGGTTCAATAGGTGTGTTTTTATCAGTGGAAATGAGACTAAAGACTGTGCATCACTATATGCTTTGTACCCTAAGGACCAATGTGCCTTTCCTAGCTGAAACATCCCATATGTTTTGTTTCTACCATTAAAAGGGGAACTCCTTATAAGCAAAAACTGTCTTACTTTACTATATGTACTCTAAATGCTTAACATAGTTTTTTAGAAATATAGTGAGTATTTAATAAGTGCTTTTAAAATTAATTAGTTTTTCCCTGACTACTTTTTCCTTTCCATATATCCTCCATGAATGTTGCCTGATCACATGTTCTCTTTGTGTGTACAGACAACCTGACTCTCTCAACTCACAGAATTGTGTGTCCTATATAGGACAGTTAAACTTCTGCCTATGGAATGTGGATAGAGAAAATCTTTTTTTGTTATCTTATTGGCTTTGCTTTTTATTTTGAACCATTGTGCCTTTTGACTAGTTGGTAATACTAAACTCATCAGTAGAGGATCATGAGCTAGGGTTTAAATGGGTAGTGACCTATTGAGTACCTAATATAATATACTGGGGAAGTAGGGATGTATTGAGTCACAGTCCAGGATAATATCATTAACCTCCCAGCAATTCAGGCTCAAACTTCAGAGTCATCTTCTACTCCTCCCTTTCTATCATAACCTATATCAATTTTCAGCCTCTCAAGTTCACAATTCACCAAATCAAAAAAATATGGAGATGGATAGAAACTCAATTGGTACCATTGTTTGGGAATTCCCTCAGCAACATTACCAACAAATAGTTATCTAGTCATTGCTTTAAGATCTCTAAAAGAGAGACCTACTATGACCTGTGGGAAAATGCCACTTCTGGATAACCTTGACTGAATTTAGCCTGGACCTAAATTGGTATTTCTTTAACTTGTACCCATTATTCCTGGAGCCAACCAGAACCAATCTAATCCCTTTTACACATCACAGCCCTTCAAAAACTTGAAGACAAAATTGTGTCCTCCATAAGTCATCTTGTCAAACTAAAAATTCTCAGGTGTTTTCGTTGATTATCATATGGCATTTTCATATCTTCAATATTACTCACACAGAGGCACTTGGTGGGTCAGCACTTATTCAAACCATAGCTCATGAACTCCCACTGAAGTGTTTAGTATTACCAACTAGCCAAAGGACTCAGTATTTTAAAACTAATAGAATAGTTAACACAACTTATTCTTATTCCTTAACAACTTTAACTCCATTTTGCTTTAGAGCTCCTGACATTATTTGTAAAAGAAAAAGGGATACATTTTTGTATCATTCCTAGACACCTGACCTTTCTTTCAGCTTCTGTGTATGTTTTGAAAATCTACATTGTTTAGTGATTTCTTTTTTTGTTTTGGATTTTTTGTGAGGCAGTTGAGGTTAAGTGACTTGCCTAGAGTCATGCAGCTAGGAAGTGTCAAATGTCTGAGGCCATATTTGAACTCAGGTCTTCCTGGCTCTAGGGCCTATCCACTGCTTCATCTAGCTGCCTCTAGGCAGTTCTTATGTGGCCACAGTGGTCTCCTGAGACAACTCCCCCTTTGTTCCTCCTATCAGTATAATATATCTTTCCCCCAGAAAAGCCCACATCCTTGAACACTCTCATTCTGGTGCTGGATGTCTAGTGTTGGGAGTTTACTTTCCCCACCACTCAACACTTACAAGGCCATGATTCTAATTAATCAAATGAGCATTTATTTAGCACACATGTGCCAAGTACAATGCTCAAAGAAGAGAGAAGCAGGTTGAGGAAGAAAAGGAGGTAGAGGGGGAAGAGAAGAATGGATAAAAGAGAAGGAGGAGGAAGAGGAGGAGGAGGAGGAGAAGAGACAGAAAGAGATTCTCTTTTTTTATTCCTCATTGTCAATCCTTCCTTCTACTACCATTATTCAACATTTTTTCCTACTTTGAAAAACCAGTTTTTGAAGTTTGAGAATATCCTTGGAAGGTGAAGTGTTTTACTTCATCTTAGCACTTGTGACAGTCTGGCACATGGTAAAACATTAGTAAATGTTTGCTAATTGACTTACTGATTGAAAGAGCAGAAGAAAGCTGGCTAAAGTCTGCCATACCTCTCTACTATTTCATCCAGACCTTTGCTTTAGGTATTTACCAGAACCTGGTAGCTAGGGCAACTAGTTGGTACAGTGGCTAGAGTGCTAGGCTACATCTTCCTGAGTTCAAATCTTGCCTTAGACACTTACTAGCTGTGTGACCCTAAGTAAGTCAGTTAATCCTGTTTGCCTCAGTTTCCTCATCTATAAAACAAGTTGGAGAAAGATCTCTGCCAAGTATGCAGTATCTCTGCCAAATGGGGTTGTGAAGAGGAGCACTAAACAACTCCAGAATCTAAGTCATGTTTTGGGGTTTTTTTTTAATAATTCTCTTTTCTCTAAGAGTTCAATACTTGGCCCCATCTCAACCCCTGTCCTCATATTTGGGGGGCTTCAACATGACTGTTAATATGACCTCAAACATCCTGATCTCCCAGGTTATCAACTTCCTCTACTTTCATGAGGTGGGACTCTTTATACTCCATCAGCCACACCCAGGGATGCTCATACCCTTGATTTCACCATCACCTGTATGCGATGTGATATACGTGCCTCTTCTCACTGAATGCTACTAGAGGCCCTAACTGTGACTACTGGAAATTTATTATCTAATATTACTTTTGAATAGCAATCATTTTATTCTTCCCAGACTTTCACTCCCTACTGTGACTCTTT
Source organism: Antechinus flavipes (assembly GCF_016432865.1). NCBI lineage: Eukaryota > Metazoa > Chordata > Mammalia > Dasyuromorphia > Dasyuridae > Antechinus > Antechinus flavipes. The sequence continues at coordinate 653,041,221 of NC_067398.1, forward strand.
TCTTCTGAAGTTTCCTAAATCTCAGACCCCATTATAACAACATTTTACTTTGCCTCTTACTTTGTTGAAAAAATAGAAGTTATCTTTCTAAATTTCCCCTCTTCCTCATTCTCTATCTCTAAAACATGTCAGCAATCTCTGTTTTTTCTTCCTTCCCTAACAAAAGGGAGGCCCTTTTTCTTGGCAAGGCTAAACCCTCTTCTTATCCGCCATTCTCTCTCCTGAAAGTTGCCACTTTGAGCAACCCTCCAGCCATCTCTCTCTGTTTCTGTCTGCCTGTCTCCATTTCTCTCTCTGATCTTTCATTCCTCATTGTCATCTGGCTTTTTCTTAGCCATGTCCAAACATATCTTCATCTGTCCCATCCTTCAGAAATCTTCACTTGACCCTACCACCCCCTCAAACTATCATCCTATTTTCCTCCTTTTCACAGCTAATCTCCTAGAAAAGGCTATGTATATTTGTTGCTTTCACTTCATCACCTCCCACTCACTTCTCATCTCCTCCTAATCTAGCTTCCAACCTCACCACTTAGTTGACACAGCTCCCTCCAGACTTAGCAATACTCTCATAATTGCTATATTTGGGAACTTTGTTTTTGAGCTTCATCTTTTTTGACCTTTCTGCAACTTGCAACAATATTGATCATCCAGTCCTCCAAGATTCTCTCTCCTCCCTTGATTTCAGGACAGTTTTTTTCCCTGCTTTCCCTTCATCTGCCTGGTAATTCCTCAGTATCTTTTGTAGCTTATTGTTATCTATCTATGATTTGTGCCCTTGCATGAGTATAATTCAAAGCTCTGTCCTGAGCCCTCTTTGTTTCCCTATACTTTCTCAGTGACCTCACCAGTTGCCATGGATTTATTATCTCTAGATAGATGACATAGATAATTCATATATCTGGCCCTAATTTTTCTTTAGAGCTCAATTTTTGTATCATCAGGTTTCTGCTGGGCATTTCCCTCTGAATGTGTCCCATACACATCTCAAACTCAATATGTCCAAGATGAAGCTCATTTACTTTGTTACCCTTACCCCCACAAACCTGCCCTACTCCCAAATTCCCTTTTTTTGCTGAAGGTGCCATCATCATTCCAATTACCCAAGTTTGTACTCACAAGGCAACTTTCAACTTTTCATTCTCCTGTACTCCCAGTATCCATTCAGTTGTCATCCTATCATTCTACCTCCAAAACGTATCTTGCATTTTTCCCCTTTTATTAACTCAAGGCTATTATAACATTGGCTTAATCATTCTTTACTCTGCTTTCCAGCTTTCTTTTTTTCAGTCATTTCCATGGAATTCCCCAAATAATCTTTACAAGATACAGTTTGGGGATAATACACTCTTACTCAAGAACCTTTTGGTACTCTTGATTGTTCCTAGGATAAAATCTAAACTCCAAGAACTCTAAACTGGTTTCTCTTTTAAGGTTGTTTGAACTTGCTCAGAGACTAGAGAGAAATTGCACCAGGGCCTAAAAGATAGAGACATAGTGAAGAGAAAGGGATAAAGGTGACAAGAACAGAATTGAGAACAGAGAGAAAGATAGAGAAGGGATGGGGATGGGAGGTGCCATGGTGAGTAGTGGGGAGGTCAGAAACAGAGACAAGGGTGAGGCTTCACATGTGCCTTCTCAATGAGGGAGGGTGGAGAGGGAGGAAGGTAGAGAATCTGGAACTCAAAGTTTTAAAAATTGTTTTACATGTAATTGGAGGGAAATAAAAAATGAATATTGAAAGTTATCTTTACTTGTAACTGGGAAAAATATATTAAAACATTTTTAAAGGGTAAGAGTGACGTCCAGAGAGCTATCAATTTGTGCATACCCTTTGATCCAGCAGTATCTCTACTGGGTCTGTATCCCAAAGAGATTATTAAAAAGGGAAAAGGAGACCCACATGTGCAAAAATGTTTGTAGCAGCCCTTTTTGTAGTGGAAAGGAACCGGAACCTGAGTGGATGCTCATTATTGGGGAATGGCTGAATAAGTTGTGGAATATAAATGTAATGGAATATTATTGTTCTGTAAGAAATGATGAACAGGCTGATTTCAAAAAAGCCTGCAAAGATTTACATGAACTGCTGCTAAATGAAGTGAGTAGAACCAAGAGAACATTGTACACAGCAACAAGATTGTGTGATGATCATCTGTGACAAACTTGGCTCTTTTCAACAATGAGGCAATCTAAGGCAATTCCAATAGATTTGCGATGGAAGTGCCATTTGCATTCACAGAGAGAACTATGGAGACTAAATATAGAATTTTCACCTTATATTTGTTGTTTGTTTGCATTTTTTCTCATTTTTTTCTCTCACCTTTTGATCGGATTTTTATTTCACCTATATTGGATTATTTGCTGTCTAGGGAAGAGGAGTGGGGAGAGGGAGAGAGAAAAATTTGGAACAAAAGGTTTTGCAAAAGTGAATGTTGAGAACTATCTTTGCATGTATCTAATAACATAAAAAGCTATTAAAATGGGAAAAAGGGGGTAAGAGTGAGGGACTGAGATGGGGACAGAGGAAGGGACAGAAACAAAGAGATTGAATAGTGTGGGAACTGGGAGAACGAGTGACAGGGTTAGGGCCAAAAATAGAGATCGAAAGAATGATAAAGAAGGGAAGGGGGCAGTGTTCCAACACCCTCTTCAACACTAGCCCCTATCTGCAGTCTCAGTAGGTAGGTTAATTTTTTTGTTGGAAAGGAGGCAGCTGTTTCCTTGGGTCTCTGCCCTGAGCTCTGGGAGAGCAAATCTTCCTGACCTAGTTCCCAGCTTTCCTGATTTATTTCTAGACTGCACAGATCTTACTTCCTCAAACCAGGCTGACCCTGGTGGGTTGGAGCTGTTGCTGCAGCTGGGGTTGAAGACAAAGCATGTCAACAGGACTACTTGGGTGCTGGTCCCTTCCCCATCCTGTCTGCCTCTGCCTGGGGAGGCTGGCAATCCAGCTCTAAAGGTGTTGCTTAGCAACCAGCTGGAAAGGGAAGGAGTTGGGGCGGTGACTGAAAATTGGCAAAATAAAACTCCAATGTTTCCTTTTAATACACATTTGTATTAACAAGGGAAGGAGGCAGCACCATTGGGGGCATCTGCACGGCTGCCCCCATACCCCCAACAGCACCAAGGACACCAAAGGCCAGAGGAGAGCTGGAGTGAGGGGCGCTTTGTGGGTAAAGGCTGGGTCTGGGCCTTTGAGTTACGTGAGCCCTTCCCCCTATCCATCTGGAGAATCTCTCCCTTAGACCCACAGTAGACCCTCCTGAAGGCCAGTTCCTACTAGGCCAGACCTGAGTTGGGGAGGAGGAAATGAGTAAGTGAACTGGGAGTCAGGGAGGACTGGGTAGGGGAGGGGGCTCTTGGATCACCATCATTCCCAAACCCCGCCTATCAATCTGTCCAGGGGCTGGCCTGCCCTTGCCACTGACCCACTCTGGGCAGTGAGAGGCCATCTGAAGGGTCCAGTGCTTCACTAAAGTTAGGGTCATAGCACCAAAGGTCTGGAGGGTTTTTTTTTTTTTTAACCCTGTAAAAAGTTCATTACTGAGTAGCTCAGGACCCACCCACACCTGGACAGGAAGAGCTATAATCTCTGGAACCCACAGTGAAGGAGAAGTGGGAACTGGGGACCAGGGGCCATTGAGGAAACCATGACCTTTTCTGTGCCAAGCTAGGAGGGAGGAGCCGGGGCCCTTGGGATAGAGGGACCCAGACACCAGGAGGTTAAGCTTGCGTTAGTGACAAAGTACATCAGTGAATCACTGGCTTCCACAGCCACAGGCATGGAAGATAAATAGTTTTCTCAGCCACAGCACCATGATGTCTGTCCATCCATCCATCCATCCATCTCTTCTGGGGATGGCTCTGGCTTGCTCTCCCCTAGTGTCTCTGCTTTGCCGCCCCCCCAACATTTGTATCCAGGGGTGGCTCTGCTTTCCTTGCCCCCTTTAAGTTCAACCGCTGAAGCAGACAGGGCCCAGCTCAAATCCAAACTTTTGATTTGTCTGCCCGAAGTCCGACGCAGCCACATCCCTGAGGGGCAGCTGGCCCACCTTGGACGACCGGAGCTCCAGGACTGTCTGAGAGTGGCCCTTCCGGAGCTGTGGGACAGGGATCAGAGAGTTAGAGCTGGAAGTGACCTGAGAGGCCCTGCCCAAAATCCCAAAGTCCCATAACTAGTAAGGGACAGAACTGGGTTTTGAACCTAAGTCCTCTGACTGTATGTACACAAAAACTCATAACTGAATTGGGGAAATGTATACATTGGATGGGAAACCAAGAGAAATGTAGAAAGGATCTCATGGATCGCCATCATTCCCACCCCCACTGAAGGGAAGGAGTGTGTATGTTTGTGAGTATATGAGTTCATCATTCCCTCACCCTTCTCTAGTCCCATAACCCATGGTCCTTTTGTTCCCAGTCCCTTATTCTTCCCTCCTCTCCCCTATGGAATCCCCATCCCCCTCTCTCCAGACTCCCTCCCAAGAGCCCTGCCTCTCCAGCCCCTCACCCTGCATCCATCGTGGTGGGCCTGGATGACATCTGAGGTGCGGTTGTGGGACAGTTCTTCCCCATCGGCCCCCAGGAATCGCAGGGAGCGACTGTAGTCACCCTCTCTCTCATCTAGCCACGCCACAGAATTCTGGCAGATGTAGGTGAAGCTCTGTCGAGCACTAGCACTCAATAGTTTCAAGAAGGTCAGCTGCACAACACGGACTGCATTGCCATCTGAGTCCACATAGGAGAACTGGGGGCCAGGGCATCAAATGTCATTCATTGGAATCCCCTGGTCCTGCTTCTTGCTAATCCACATCTGGCTGCACAGCTGGGACTCCCTTCCCAAGCCCCCCATCCTCAGCCTTAACTCCCTTCTTTATCCCAGGCCCCAACCCTCCTCCAGTCTGGTCTCCATGCCCAGCTCTGTCCTACGCACTGAAACTTATTCCCTACCTCCACTCCTACCTTTGCCCATCCCCAGCCTGGACCTTTCCCCCGCTCCTTTCTTCCTTACCTTCTTTCCTCTTTTAAATGTGCTATACCAGTTCCCCGGCTTCTCCCTAGACCAGGCAGCCAGCTTTACCTAAGGTTAAAGTGAGATGATCGATTGAGGAAGGTCACATGCAATCTTTTGCCATTGCCCCTGCCCTCCAAGTCCCCTGTAGTCTGATCCACGAGGGAAGCTGGAAAGACTGATGGCATAGGGAGGGGAGTGTGGCGAAAGCCATAAACCCCTTCTACCATCCCAGGCAACAATCCTTAGATCCCCATGAGCTCCGATTAGAGTTTGAGATCCCCATGAGCTCCGATTAGAGTTTGAGATCCCCATGCCTGGAGATTTTGAATAACCAGTGACTAGGGTAGTCTGAACACCTGAGCTCCCACTGACCAGGAACTCCTGAAGTCATTGACTTGGGTCAAGGTTCCTAGAGAATAGCCTATTTTTTTCCCCAAGAAATTCTAAGGAGCTAATATGAAGGTCAAGTAGAGCCAGTAGGAGCCCTTTGTCAGCATTTATCACATCAAACCAAGTCAGAGAGGAAACGGCCTCGAGAATTAGGACCAACAAAATAGTTTCCCAAAGCCCATGAGGAGGGGAAGGGGAATGAAAAGAGAGGAAGGAGAGAGAGTGAAGGAATAAAAAAGTGAATAAAAAAGAGGAGAGGAAAGCAAAGATGGAAAAAGAGGGAAGAGAGGTGAGGAAAGGTGAAGGGAAGGAAGGAGAGAGAAGGAAAAGGAAGGGAGGAGAGCAGAGGGGAGGGAAGGAGAAGGAAGGGAAGAGTAACAGAATGGAGAAGAGGGAAAGGGAGGGGAGGGAAAGAGAAAAGAGGGGCAGAGAGGAGGAAAGAGGGGAGGGGAAAAGAGAGGGAAGGAGCATCCCAAGACTTCCACTTACTGCTTCAAACTTCTTATCAGGAAAGATGCACGTCTCTCCTCCTGCTGTGAAGTTACAGAAAACTCTAAAAGCATCTCTTGAGCATCCTTGGTTGGGATCAATCCAATATTCCCCTGAAAGAGAAACCAGAGCAAGAGTCGGGGCTTTGAGGTATCAGTCACTGGTATCCACTACCCACTCCCATCCTTCAGGCTAGGCTGGGCCCTCCCTGCTCCTGGCACTCTGCTCCTTTCCCTCTGGCATTGGACATCAAGCTGAAAACCCTCCGGGTCTTCTTACCATCAGGCAAGTGGGGATGGCTCCGGCCAAGCTCCTTACACACCAGGCCGGGGCTCTCCTGGGTCCCCCGAGGACTTCTCAGCTGATCTATTTCACTCTTCAGGGAGCTGAGGGAGGCGTACACCTCCTCCAGGCCACTCTCACTAGGCCCAGGGACTCCCTCAGCTGAGCGCCGCTGCCGGGACCCCCCCAGGGGCAGGAGTTCCCCCACCTCTGCTGGGGAGCCCTAGGAGGGTGGAGACAGAGATGGCAAATGGAGAGAAACTGAGACTGAAGAGACAAATGGGGAGGAAGACTGAGAAAGACTCTACAGACTCAAGAGTAGAGACAGAGGAAGGAACAAGTAGAGAAATGAATTTGGAGAGAACATGACAAATGGAAAAGAGACAGAAATCCGGATAAAGAAACACGCTGATCAAGATGGAGAAAAAGGGAGGGGTGAGGGAGATTTAGGAACAAGTACAATAGGTCCTGGACTCAGACACACAGGCAGACACAGCGCTGACTTGGAGGATCTGTGGAACTCAGGGGTTCCTTTCTCTTCCTTCAATAGGTTTGGGTCAGGTGCACACACACCTCCCTCCCCCATAAAGGACCTTTTGGGGGTGGGGCAAGTAAGCCAGGATCCTTGGCAATATGGGAGGCTCCATTTCCACTTCCATATCTCAGGTTCCCAACCTCAGATCTGAGCCCTCATCCCTTCAACCTACTTTGTATAGGTGACTCACCGGGGGTCCGGGGGGTCCTGGGGCTCCTGTGTCTCCCCGGGGGCCAATGGATCCCTGTGGAGAAGAGTGGCTTAGGAGCCAAGAAAGACTGCTTCCAGTGACTGAATCCTCCCCCATCTTTCTACTTCCCATTTGAGAGGAAGGGCAGGCTCCTGTCTGGGGAAAAGGACTTCCTCTACATTGCTGGAGTCTCCTGTGGACTCTGGCTATCTTCTAAGTTTGGACTGCTCTCTAAAGTTAAGGGGCTTATGATGAATGGGGGATGCTAATACTTACTGGTGACCCTTTTGATCCTTTCTGCCCTAACGGACCCTGTGAGAGAAGGGAAGAGAGATGAAGGATTGTCTCCAGCCAAACTTAATCTAAGTGTTACCTCCACTTTCAAATATCCCTGCATATTTCTCCCCATACTCACCGCCAAACCTGGGGACCCACGGGGTCCTAGAGGGCCTATAGGGCCTCGGAGACCCTTATGGGAGAGAGATTGAGAACATCAGAGTTAACGATTAAGATTCTATTTTTGAATATTATCTATGGCTTCCCCCTTCCCTTACCCCATTCCACTATTCTCTACCAGAAAACAGGGCCCTTGCTCTCTTATGGGTCCTCCAGACACAATATTCCCTGTATTCTCATAATTCTTAGGGACAGACCCTCCTCCATGCCCATCCCCACTCCTCAGAACAGATCTTTTCCCAACCACCTTAAATAAATACATTTTACCCTTTTCCCCCAAACCCAGAGATAGTCCCTCCCCCACCCAAAAGTGCTGACTCAACAGGGACACTCACAGGTTCTCCTTTAGGGCCTGGAGTGCCTTGTACCCCTGGGACTCCTTGGTCTCCCTTCTCACCAGGCTCTCCAGGGGGACCAATAAGGCCAATTAACCCAATATGACCCTAGAGAGAAGAAGATTAGGAGTGAATCTCAGGGCCAGGAAAAGAAGGAAGCTTCTCCCAGAGACCCAAGGTGAGATTCCTGGGGGAAAGAGGAGACACTTTCACCAGGGCCTGAGTGAGAGAGGGCAGTGGATGGGGGATGAAAGTGATTGGTCCTTCTCCTCCCAACAGCTGAGAAAGACAGAGAAAGACCAAAAGAGAGAGAAAGAGATAGGGGAGGGAGGGGGAGAGAGAGAGAGAGAGAGAGAGAGAGAGAGAGAGAGAGAGAGAGAGACAAGAGAGACAGAGAAAGAGAGAGACAGACAGAGACAGACAGACAGACAGACAGACAGACAGACAAACAGACACAGAGAGAGACAGACAGACCGATAGAGAAAGAGAGGGAAAGATTAGGGAAGGCACTGAAAGGGGAACCATGGGTGCTATTACCTTCTCCCCCTTGATGCCAGAATCTCCCTTAAGGCCAGGGAGACCACTGGGCCCCTGTAGAGAGAAAGGTGGGTCAGTGTCTTGTGATTACATTCTTTGGGGCAAAAGCATGTTTGTTTCTTGAGCCAGAGCTGGGATGGGGTGAGGGGTGAGGTTAGGGTGGAGCTTCCAGGGCTGCCCAGAAAGGGGGGAGTTCAGACACCCTTCCTCAACACTCTTGTGGTTCCAAATCTCATTACTGAGGACGGTCAGTATGACACTCAGTGTACATGATCAATCAATATAACTGGTTGGCAGAGGCCATGAGTGTCAATGGGACTAGCAGGGATAGGATAGGATGAAAACAGGGGCTTACCAGCGGCCCAGGTGGACCCAGTTGTCCAGGAGGGCCAAGAAGACCTGGCTCACCCTAAAAATCCAAAAGTGGTACAAAGTATGAGCCCCTGAATAAGGAGTAAGGAGTGTGTGTATGGGGTGCTGGTCTCTGTCTAACTTCCCAATGTGGAATCCTTTCCTTCCTCTCCCACTTGGGGACATCATCTTTGTCCAATAAAGGAAGATCCAAACCCCTGATATAGGAGCTTTCTTAACTATCCGCTGTGAGTGCTCAACCAGCCATTCCACCCCCGGGCCCATACAAAGAAAGGAATGAGAGCCTCCCCACTCCTACCCCCTCCCCTACCAATGGGAACTGCAGTCTTTCTGTCCTCCTATAGCCCCTTTCCCCAGACTCACCGAGGGTCCAGGAATCCCTGGGAGGCCCTCAGCCCCAAGTCGACCAGGAGGGCCCCTTGGACCCACTGGGCCTGTCCTTCCAGGGGGGCCATCAGGACCAGGCTGACCCTAGGAGGAGGGAATTCACAGGATCAGTCAGTCATACATTTATTAATTGTTCCTATCTTCCAAACACTGCATAAAGAAGTGACTTTGGTTCCTTCTACCAGGGGACTTAGGAGGTAGGGCCTCCAGTCTGAGAGCTAGTGGTCCTCAAACTTTTTAAATAGGGGGCCAGTTCACTGTCCCTCAGACTGTTGGAGGCCGGACTATAGTAAAAACAAAAACTTTGTTTTGTGGGCCTTTAAATAAAAAAACTACATAGCCCTGGGTGAGGGGGATCAATGTCCTCAGCTGCCGCATCTGACCTGCAGGCCATAGTTTGAGGACCCCAGCCTAAAAGATGACTATAATCAGTGCATGATTCCAAGAATTCAGGGTGTGAAGGAAGGACTTTTTTGAGGGGGAAACTGACAGAGATTGGGAGGGACTTACCTTGGCCCCCTTCTCTCCTTCTCTGCCCTCTTGACCCATCCGGCCAACAGGTCCCTAGAAAAAGAAACAATGTGGAAGGCTGAGTAACTATTTCTAAAAATCTATTTTTTTTTCAATGAAAAAAGTATTAATTTTCTCTCCTTCCCACTCCTCCCACCCCCAACTGAACTAATTAGAAAAGAAAACTGTCATAACAAGAATGCAAAATATAGCAAAGTAAATTCCCACACTACCATGTACAAAATGTGTCTTTCATTTTGCACCTTGAATTCATCACTTCTCTGATGATAACTACTTATTAGGGAGACTGAAGGGAAAATTTCTGTTCAGAGAAGGGTCAGCCTGGATGAGCCTATGGTAATCTTTGACGCTGAGTGATTTAGTGTTGGCTCTGTAGGGGAGCATGGGAGGCAGACTGGTACAGGGACAGCCTTAGGCCAAAGGCAATTATAGGGGGTCACTTACTCTTTTCCCAGGAGGCCCTGGAGGTCCAGGTTCTCCAGAGGCACCAGGAGGACCCTGCAGAGAGATCTCTAGTCAGGAGAGAGAATTCTCCATATCCAGTTGCTTCCCTAACTACTTCTCTTTCTCCACGCCTGAGGATCCATCAACCATATGTGCCCTCTGCCCAACAATGCCTATCTTCAGGCATTTTCTCCTACTATTAATCCCCTATGCCTGGGATGTTCTCTCTCCTCCATTCTGACCAATGACCTCCCTGACTTCCTTTAAGTCCCAACTTCCACAGTAAGCCTTCCCTAACACCTTTAATTCCAATGCTTTCCCTCTTTTAATCATTCCATATTTATTCTCTTACACTCTCTCTCTCTCTTTATATATACACATACATATACATATATATAATATATATATTTGTTTGCATGTTGTCTCCCCCTTTTTACTGTAAACTCTTTGAGTGGCAGATGCCACTTTTTGTATACCCAGTTCTTAGAACAGTGCTTGGCAAATACATACACATAAACACACATGTATTTGTATACATGTATATAGTTATATCTCTATATCTTGCTTAATATATGTAATAAAATATGTATGTATATTTACATGCATTTATTTATATATTCTGCTTAATATGTGTATATATGCATATTTCTATATATCCTGCTTATATATATTACATATATTTATTTGCATATTTCTATATATTCTGCTTAATGTGTGAATATTTATATGCATATTTCTATATATCCTGCTTAATGGGTATATATTGAATTGCACTAGGATCATGGTTTAGAACTGGGAAGGAATTAGTCCAATTCTTAGTTTACTGATGAAGAAATTGAGATTCAATAACTTGCTCAACATCACATAGAAGTGGTAGAAGTGAAACTACAATCAGTGTCTCCAATCCAGGGCTCTTCCCACCATACCATACTGTTCCACCTCCTGCCCTCCATGACTGAACTGTGGGGAATTGTTCCTGCCCTTGTCTCAGAAACACCTCCTGTTCCAGGCTTTCTAGGCTTCTTCTTATGAACCCTGCCATATGTTCTTCCCTCACTCTCAGACCCGCTCTATCCTCACTACTCACTGGCTCCTCACCTCCTTCATTTCCTAAGATCTAAATCCCCACCCTCATTCATCAATCCCTAGTATCCTTCAACCTCTGACCTTCAATCCCTCGCAGCTCATGGATTCTCCCCAGGTTTATCTAAATCTCCCCAACTTTCTTCCCATCAATCCCACTCCCAGGCTTAGCCTCTCACTCACCGGAGCCCCGACATCCCCGTGGTCCCCTTTCACTCCCTGGACACCTTCTTTGCCCTGGGGAAGGATACAGACAGAGTAGGAGGCTGTGATGACAGATAAAAGCTGGTGCATTCACAAGTAGACTCTAACACTGACAATGAGGTGGAACTGGATGAAGAAAGGAGGGTTGCTGGGTGGTGGAGAGAAGTATAGATTCCAACCCAGTTAAGTCTGAGGAGGAAGAGCAAGGAAAACATAGGAGGAGAATCTGAGCAGAAGGACCCGGAAGAGGGGTAAGGGTCATACTCACAGCAACACCAGGGTCTCCAGGGGGACCAGGGTCTCCGGGGAATCCTGTGGGACCCTGTAATCCCAAGAATAGGAGATCACAGACTGCCCGCTTCCTACCGGCATATCACTGAGAGCTAAATACTTGTCTTTCCTGAGGGTGTATTTTGGAGAGACTTAGCAGGGGGTCTGGAACTCTAAGAGTATGGGGGTCACTGGGACCAAGTCCCCATAAACATTCTGCGTCAGAAACCCCTCATCCAAACACAGGTGTCTATTGGGCATTAGAACCAGAGCTCCTGCCCTTTCATTCATTCTCTCATCATTCAATTCAAGCAGTTTTTTCATTCACTCAGACATTTATTCACTCATCCATTCGTTCACTTACTCATCTATTCACTCATTTACTCATTCACTGTCCATACTCATTCATGCATTCACTCACTCCTTTCATTCACTCTTTCACGCATTTACTCATTAAGTGTTTTACTCATTCATTTCACACACAGATACCTCCTGAGTGTTCAAGACTGTGCTGATGGAAGCTGAAGATATATAAACCTTGATTGTCCTTGAGGGGATTAGTCTAGGGGGCTCCTTAAATAGAGGGGGAGTTACTGAAAATGATGAAGAACAAAGCTTCAATAGTAGCAGAGTTGTGTTTTGGGGTGGGATATGAGACCTGAGAGAGATCTTCCAATTAGCCCTCCCTTACACTTGCCCTCAAGCCCCCAAACTCACCAGACTCCCTTTGGCTCCATCTTCACCAGGAGGTCCTTTCTTCCCTGGAGGCCCTGCAGCCCCTGTTGGTCCTGAGTCACCCTTTTCACCAAACTCTCCCTTGGGTCCCTTTATAGAGATAGTGATCAGGGGTTAATGTGATTTGGGACTACCAAGAGCATAAGGGATCATTGGTAATTGAGAATGTTCAAGGTATCCGGGATATTTGTATGGCTTGGTATCACACAGAAGGATCAGTGGTCACCATGGCCTAAGGGTCAGGAGTCAGCATGGCCTGGGACTCCAAGTAGTCAAAGATTAAACAGATTAAAAAGATTCAACAAAGATTAAACTCTCTGGGAACTGGGCTGGGAACAATACCATTGGGCTCAAGTATTGGGGGAATAGGAATGGAAGAAACTAAAGGTAAGAAGCTAAGACACTTACCACGGGGCCAGGCTTGCCTGGGGGCCCAGGGTCCCCCACTTCCCCAGTTTCACCCTGAAGAAAAAATTAGTATGAGACAAAAAGGGAAAGGGAAAGGGGAATGGGAAACAGTATGGGTTGTAACCAGGGTCCTTTACTTCCCCAGGTTCCCTTTGAAGAAAAGATGAATATGAGAGACAAAAAGGGAAAGGGGAATGGGACAGTATGGATTGAAAAGGCCTAAAAACAACCCACTTCCCCAGAGAAGAATTGAAATAAGACCTTATCCAAGGCCTTGTTTCCACACCTGCCAGCCCCTTCCCTTTTCACTTACTTTTTCTCCAACAGCCCCTGGTTGACCAATGCCTCCAGGCAGCCCTGGAGATCCCTAGAGGGAATGGGGGAGAGATAGAAAGAAATCTGATTTTTAGGAATATTTCCACAAACTAGGAATATATAGGAGCTGTGAGGCTTTGTCTTTTTTAATGATAATCTCCCCTGCTTCAGAGATCACCTATTCCTTCTCCCACTCTATGGAGTCTATAGGCACAAATTCACTTACCTCTGACCCACTAGGGCCCTGAGGTCCTCGGGGACCTGGAGCACCATGAGGACCCTACAAAGAAATGGGGAGTGGGGACAGTCAAAGAGCCCCAGAGAAGAATATCTCCAAGGTACTACAGTGATTTCTAAATCACTCCCCAAGTAACCCAGAACCCCCACCACAAAGAAATTCCCAAATAATCCTTGTGATTCACTGACTCTCATATTGAGGATGGAACAGTACAAATGAATGGCTCGTGCTTTGGTAGCATACATACCATGGAGCCCACATCTCCGACCTCTCCCTTCTCTCCAGGTGGTCCTGGCATCCCCTGGCAAAGGAGGACATTACAGTTGGGGTGAGAACTTCAACCAAAAAGAGAAAATCCCTCTGGAATGGGTGGAACCCACCCCCTGCTGTGCAAGTATACTCACCTGTAGGCCAGGGGGACCAATGCCTCCTGGGAAGCCCCTCACACCATCATCTCCCTTCTGCCCAAAGAGGCCTGGTGGACCCCGACGTCCTCGTTCCCCATCCGCACCCTACAAGGGAATCCGGATCCAGAGTTGGCAGTCAGGAGTCAGAATTGGGGGTTAGAATTCAGAAAGCATTAATCAGAGTTGGCAAGGGGATGACAACAAAGTTGAGGCACATGATCCTCCCTGCTCAAACCCTGCAGCTGGGATGGGACAGGAAGATACTCACTGGAAGCCCTGGGTGTCCGACAGGACCTTGGATCCCTGTTGGCCCAGGGGGACCCTGAAGAGACAAAGAATCAGAAATGTATGGAGGTAGGGAGAACTTTATCACAGATTCAGGATGTGGGGCCCAGAACAAGGAAATTCTTCTATCTCTCCCACCTGGGATCCTCTGGATCAATATCCTCCCTCTCATTTCCCCTCTCCCATTCACCGCCTCCTTAGACCCTGCCATCACATAAAGTCTCCCCAGCCCAACTCACCGGCTCCCCTTTGTCACCTTTGCTTCCCTTGTGGCCTGGGGCACCCATTTCCCCCTAGAAAAAAGAAAATCTGAAATGGAATCCTACCCCCAGCCCAGCCTACCACCTCCTCTTTTCCTCCCCTCCAATGCCCTTTCTCTCTTCCTCTTCCTCCTCACCTTATCTCCATCTTCCCCAACCGGCCCTGTAGCTCCAGCTGGTCCTAGGGGGCCTGGAGGCCCTGGGATTCCGTCTTTCCCTGTGGGACCAGGGGGTCCACGCTCCCCCTAAGAAGGGAGGATATCACCAGGGGCTCTGAGTGAGCCACATGCCCCCTGCTTCCCAATGGGATAATAGGTTGAGAAAAAAATGATCTCAAATCCTCAGGATATATGGAGGAACCATGAGGAAATTAAAGCAGACAAATAAAGGAGGAGGGATTTGGGAAGAATGAATGGAAAGCTTAAAGGGTTAATTGTCTATGAAAGCTTATATAGTATTGAAGGCCTGAAAGGCCAGGGGAGGTCTAGGTTATTGGGATTATTGTTTTCATTACTTACTGCTGCTCCTGTCTCTCCAGCAGGACCAAGAGGCCCTTGTCCACCCCCTTGACCAGGCAACCCAATGCCCCCAGCAGGGCCCACAGGACCTCGTTCTCCGGGGGGACCCTGCAGAAGATGGGAGAGGGGCAGAGGAGTCCAGTTGGGTTAGTTTCCCAATCCTCCAACTCCAACCCTCAAGAGTACCCAGACCAAGGCTATACTTACATTGGCACCAATAGGGCCAGGGGGACCCTGGGCCCCCTTCAGGCCAGTTGTTCCCTTGGGAGAAGAAAGGAGATTTGAGATTATACAAAGTAAGATTTCTCCAGTCATTCTTCATGTGAGATATTCCCTCCCACACCTTCCCTCTCTTCTATACCAACTTTGCAAATCAAGATTCAGCTGAAGCTTTATCCTTATTATATTTTTCCTATGTTCTGCTGAGATGTCTCTTGCCAAGGCCTCAAAGCACTTAGAACCTTCACCCCTTGGCTGGTTGGATCCCATGTAATCTTTTGTCTCTTTTTAAGTGAATGATCCCCTTTCTCCAAATCCCTTTTCCCACAGCACCCTGAGGACAAGTGTGGAATCTGTGCCTTCTGTTTCTCCTTCTATTTCTCTTAGAAGGTGAGCTCCCTGAGGGGAAGAATCTAAGTCTGCTTCTTTCCTGCTATCCCCCAACCCCAGACACTAAGGGCAGGGCCTGGGTCTGTCTCCTCCAGACTGTAAGCTCCCAGAGGGCAGCTCCTAAATCTGCTCCTTCTGTTTCTCCCCCCTTCCGCCTGCCCCCCCACTTCTTCCTATCCCCTCCCCCCCCTGAATGTGCCCTCTGGGCACACAGGTGACAGAATGAAAGAAGGATGCTGATACTCACTGTGTCTCCAGGGGCTCCTCGAGGGCCTGGGAAGCCTCGGGGACCAGGGGGGCCATCCTTCCCAGGGAGACCAGCTGGTCCAGGGTCCCCCTGTCACAGCATGGGGCAGAAACATTATATCCCAGCTGCTGAGAGGAACTGTGGCCCATATACCCACACTTTCCCCACAATGAGGGCTATGATCTATTCTAAATTCCCCTTCCCAACAATTGAGGGATTGAGATTTACCCCTGAGGGATTCAAGAGGGGATTCTGGGCCTCAGGGGGTGTCTTACCTGAGCTCCTTCTTTTCCCAGAAGTCCTGGAAGCCCTTGTTCTCCAGGGGGCCCAGGAGGGCCTGGATGGCCCCTTTCACCTAGTGGCCCTGTTTCACCAGTCTTCCCCTAAGGAAAAAAATGGGAAGGACCTATTTGAGAGCCTGGAGAGTGGGAAATGGGAGAAAGGTGACCCTCAGATTCTAGCCACCCAGAATTGGCGTTCTGACATATCAGTAGGAGCTGAGTGTCAGGGGAGGATTAACAATCTTGAACCCCCCAAAATCTGCCCCAATCACATCTGACCCTTTCCCTAGTTCATGTATCCAGAGCCTCCCAAAGCTTTCATGAAATCTATTGGGATCAATCTGACCTGTGGGCCAATGACACCAGCTGGTCCTGGGGGACCTGTCTGTCCCTGGAAACCCTGGGGAAGAAAGAAGAATAAACATAAGATATAGTTCTAATGGAGTGAATAATAATAACAATAACGACAATAAACCAATTTCCTCCCAGCCAATCACAGAAAGAAGTAATAATAATAACAGCAACAATAATGACAGCTAGCATTTCTATAGTCCTTTAAGGCTTGCAAAGTACTTTACAAATATTATCATTTGATCCTCAAAATGATCTTGGGAGATAGGTGCTATTGTAATTCCCATTTAACAAGTGGGAAAACTGAGACTGGGAAGGAGGTAGTACAAGTATTATTATTTTTCCTTTACAAATGAGGAAACTGGAACTTAGAAACAAATGAGTTGTGCCAGGTTGTAAAATTAATCAGCAGCAGAAGTGAGGATGGAACCCAAGTTTCCTGCCTCCAAACCTAGTGTCTTTTTCCATGACACTTAGCTAGAGGAACCAGGAAAAAACGACTTGAGGAGGCCATGGGGGAGAGCTAGTGGAAGAGTAGGCATGAGAAAAGGGTGGCCTTGGGAAAATATGGGTAGAATTTGGAGGAAAGGAGATGGGGGAGGGAGAAAGGACATGAAAAAGAATGGAGAAGAATTCTGGGGAAAAAGTTTGGGAGGACATTGAGAAAGAGTTGGGTGGAAACACAAGGGAGTGGACAAGACATAAATGAGATGGAAGAGGGTTTAGGAAGTGGGGAAAAAACAAGACCTGAAGGAGTCTGAGGAAGAAGAGTTGGAGGTAACATGAGGAAGGAGAGAGAGGGACATGGACAGGTCTGGACAACTCTTACCAACTCTCCCCGCTGCCCAGGGTGACCAGGTCTTCCTTCCTTCCCTGCAGGGCCCTGGAGAAAGATTTTCAGGGTAATAAGGGAGAGGAGACATGCAACATTAAGCCCCTGTCCCTCCCCCAATCTTTACACCTCCTCCACTTCCCAGAACAGAGAAACTTACTGGGGGTCCTTTTGGCCCAGGAAATCCAGGGGGTCCCTTTAGACCCGGCAATCCCTGGAATACAAGAGAGTAGTTAAGGAGACCCTCCTTTCTCTGCCTGGACACTCTAATGCATCTCCACCCAGGACTTAGCTTTTCCCAGCCTCCATTCCCAGAAGTCTACAACTCCAGAACCTGCCCAGCATGCCCCCAGCTTCTTCCCTGTGTCCCTACCACTGACCTTTTCTCCAGGAAACCCTGCAGAACCATCATGGCCCACATCTCCCTAGGACAGAAAAAAAGAAGCTCAACTCAGAAAGTGACTGAGGTGGGGATGCTGGGAGGATCTGGAAGATCACAATTCAGATGGGTACTGGATGAGGACTTGGACCCAAGACATGCACCCACTCCCATCAGGAGGTTTAGGAGGATTTCACTAGCAGGCAGGGGTTGTAAGGAAGGGGAAAGGAAGGGTCTTTCTGCCTTCTCCCATACCTTGGGGCCCGGCTTTCCTGTGGGACCATTCTGTCCCCTCTCTCCACGAGCTCCCTAAGAAGAGAAAGCAATGAGATAGAGATAGTAGGAGGGAGAAAAACAAGATAAGCAGTCTAAATCCTTTCCCTTCCATTCTTCTCTCTACTTGTCCACTTCTCACCCATTCTTCCCACTCATGAGTTCCACTCAAAGGAAGAAGCAAGAGTCTGGGTGATGGATTGGTGGTTGTTATCCTTTGTTTTCAAAGAGCACCAAAATGACATTACTATGTTATAGTCAAGTTACAGTGTGTCTGACTGTGGCTGATCAGACCAACACGAGCATCAGAATGCCACAAGTTGGACACAAATAATCTATTTGAACATTCGGGGTGGCTTCTCTAATTTTGCCCATTTCATGTTTCCTTTGGGCTCATTCAATTCTGCTTTGCTCATAGAGCACGCCACACTCTCTGCAGGTGCGCCAGACTGGGCCATCCTATGTTAGTGATGGGAAGTAGAAGAAATGACTACTCACTGGTGGTCCCCGTTCTCCTTCCTGTCCTGGCTGACCAGCCTTCCCCTGAGAGACAGAGAAACAACAAAATCAAGGTCACATCAGCACAGCAGGACAAGAGAAACACGGCTCCAACAGATGGAGTGAAGGGAGTGGCGGGGAAGAGGTCCCAGTCCCCACCTCTCACCTGCACACACTTTCCCACCCCGATGCACTCAATCATCATCTCTCTCCCTGCTGTTTGCTTACCCGTTTCCCTTTCTCTCCAGGCAGACCCAGCGGCCCTGGAAACCCAATGGATCCCTGAATGGGGGGAAGCAGAGGAGAAATGGGGGGATGGGGCAGCAGGGAGCTGAGGGTAGGAGGAAGATGCTGCCAACATTTACTTTTTTATTGCCAGGGAATGTCCTTCCCTGTCCTCTCTGCCCATTCTTCCCTCTCTAAGGCCTAGTTTCACCACCTCCTCCATGTTCCCCTGTGGCTCATTGGCATTCCTCCCTCCTCTGAAAGGCCATATGCCTTGTGCTTATAATGGCCCAGGGACTCACAGCTGGAAGTAACCTCAGAGACTATCTCGTCTAATTCATATCACACTGAGAATTACCGCCGGCTATATGTTCCCCAAACTGTCAGCCAGTATTGTCAGGTGTATTTCCTAATCTGTTCTTAGTGGTGGTTGTTTTTTTCTCTATTACAAGGTAAGACTCACTATGGGATGGGGACAGAAGAAGTGCACATAATACATAAATATATAAATGAGAGGGATGTAAAATAAAAAAGTAAATGAGGACTTTAACTCCTGATGGAAAATACTATCCACATCTAGAGAAAGAACTATGGAGTCAGAATGCAGATTGAAGTATACTATTTTCACTTTTTAATTTTTTTCTTTGTCATGGTTTTTCTCTTTTGTTCTGATTCTTCTTTCACCACATGACTAATGTGAAAATAGATTTAGTATGATGGCACATGGATAATCTATATCAAATTGATTGCCATCCAATTCTAATAGACTCAGGATGGAAAATGCCATCTGAACTCAGAAGGAGAACTATAAAGACTGAATGTGGATCGAAGCTTAATATTTTCCGTTTTTGTTTGCTTTTTTTCTTGAGCCCCTCCCTCCACTTTTAGTCTGATTTTTCTTGCACAACATGACAAATATGAAATATGTTTAAAAGAATTGTACATATTTAACTTCTATCAGATTGTTTGCTATTTTGGGGAGGGGCTAAAGGAGAGAGGGAGAAAAACTACATGTATCTGCAAAATAAAATACTATTGAAAATTTTTCTAAAATGTCATCTTGGGGAGAGGTGAGAGGAGGAAGGGAGAAACAAACAGAAATCAAAATCTTATAAAAGTAAATGTCAAAAACTAATAATTTTTTTAATCAAAAAAGACTTTTAAAATACCCTCAAACAGCTTCCATATGATTACCTTCAGTGATAGGCAGATCACTACCTACTCCCAGTCCCCAATTCTCCATCAACTACCCCAGGCAACCCATCACATTTCAGAATAGTTCTAATTGTCAAGAAGCCTTTTTAAAAAATCAAAAAAGAAGACATTCAAAAATAACCTCCAACCAGTTTCCATATGATTACCTTCAGTAATAGGCAGATCACTACCTATTCCTAGTCCCCAATTTCCTATCAACTACCCCAGGCAGCCCATCACACTTCAGAATAGTTCTAATTGTCAAGAAGCTTTTCCTTACATTAAGCTGAGCTCTCTGCAGCTTCCACCTCCTGCTCCCGGTGGGTAGCTCTGCGGTCAAGCTGAATCTAGTTAACTCCTCTAAATACTTGAAGAGAATGCTTGGATTCTCCCAAGTCTTTTTTCCCTCAGGTCAAACCTTTATCATCTTGGCTTATCTTGGCTGTCCTCTGGCTCACTAATACCTTTGAGGGCACAGAATATCTAACCCTTATATGGCCAGGAAGCTTAGACTCTCACCAGCCCTTGGTATTTAGTCTCCAAAGAAACTAAATAAACTCATTTATTTATAATAATAGGATTTGTGGCCTCCTGCCCTCCTCCATCCCCTTACCTTAGGACCCTGACGGCCTGGATAACCTGGGAGGCCTGGGATACCAAGCTTGCCCTGCCGAGAGAAAAGATAGCAAAGGTTAGAGAAATCGGCCCTTAGAGACCAGGCCAGATCAAGCAGCAGCTAGATATGGTCAGCGGTGAGAGGGTCGGGGATCAATACCACAGACATACAAAAGGACGAAGCAATGCTGAGGAGGAATCTGAGAGGGCGCTGTCTTTTCATACCTTCTCCCCAGCTGGACCTGGGGGTCCCTCCTCACCCAGCAATCCTGCCTGACCCTTCAACCCCTCGGGCCCATCCTCTCCTCTTGGGCCCAGAGGTCCAGGGTCACCCTGGAACAGAGAATCCCCTTGTTAACTCAGCTCCTCTTGCTTCCTTTTCCTCACTCCCACCACCCTTCTCTATTTACCCCTCACCCCTTAATCTTACTCGATCTCCTTTTAGACCTGCGTCACCCTTAAAGCCTGGGAAGCCATCTTCTCCCTGGATTGGGGGAGAGCACAAAAGTTAAAAATGGGGATTTGGGGGACAGGCACAGAAAGGGCCTCAGTTGACTGAGGAAAAAACGTTGGTATCCTATGTTCCCTCTTACCTTCTCGCCTTTCTCCCCCTTTAGGCCTCGGTTTCCAGATGTGCCCTGTAGAGATAAAGCCTGTGCTCAGATACCCTCCTTAGGGCAAATATATGGGTCGGGGGTCTCGCAACCCACTCTACCTTTGCTTTGGAGAAAGCTTCACTACCCACTGGGATCTTAGCCAGATTGTCAATCCCTAACAAGTATTAATAGATAGCCCTTCCTATTTAATCCCTGTGTCCATTCATAGGCAGTAAAATGCAGGTTAAACCAATACTGAAGGCAAGCCCGAGGCGACTTGGGACTGAGAGCCTTTTTGGCTCTGGATGGCTAAGTCTCTATCTGGGCCCTAGAGCCACATGGGTATGTGGGGCAGGGGGCAGTTGACTGGTGGTACCCAGACAGTCTGCCTCTAGGCCCCTTCTGCCCTTTTGGAGAGAGACTCAGTTCCTCCCTCCCTCCTGGGAGCCTAACATTCCATGCCAGCCCTTTGTCTCCCTTAGGAAGCCCCTGGAACATTCTTGGGTCACACAATATGTGACTCTGTACTCTGGCTACAATGTGACTCTGTGCTGGGCTACAATATGACTTTGTGCCCCAGCTTGCAGTCCACACCCTGACCAGCCAGGCCTTGACCTTCTCCCCGAACACCAAGGGTCCACACTGAATCGTTCTGTCGTTGGGCTGTCCCGAGAACACAGTCCCTATGGATTTCCCACATAAGGGTCCTGCCCACTGTGCCTGCAGATCGTGCGTATTACATACCTTTACTCCTCGCTGCCCGGGGTACCCTGTGGGGCCTATGGGCCCTTCTGGACCCTGGGGATTGGACCAAGGTCAGCATTCAAATTAACCCTTCCGTACCTCCCCAAACCCCCAGACCTCCAAGTTTCTCTGCTCAATGGTCTTCCGGCCTACCACCCCCAACTCCTCAGTCCATGACTCCCCAGTCCTGGAGGTTAACCCCTCTTCTCAGCATACTCACCTGGGCCCCTTTCTTGCCTGTGGGGCCCTCATGGCCGGGGTGACCCTGTGGGGGGCACACACCTGGGAAGGTCAGGAGTCAGCCAGCTATCCAAAGCCTAGAAGTTCCCCAAATTCCTTCCCAATCCCAAATTTTAGCCCTTATTCCCAAACACCAGAGGTGTTTCTATTAATCCCTTAGTACCACCCCCTCCCCATCACTGGAGCACTCTCATTCCTACATACACTCCCCTTCCCCATGACTACAGTGCTCACCGGTGGGCCTTCAGCTCCTGGAAGACCTGGAATTCCTGGCTTTCCTGAGGGTCCCTAGAGGAAGAGGATGAGAAGAGAAGAAATCACAGAGTTTGAAATTCTGGGGAATTCCCCAGCCCAGTAACATTGCTCTTGGAAGAGTAGTACATGAAGGGCAATCCACATTTACTGAGGTTCAGAGGTGTTACAGCGAAGTACGAGTGGTGTCCACTGTGTGTCAGCCATTGAGCTATGTGCTTGATCTGGGAGGTAGGTGTTATTATTATACCCATTTTACAGATGAAGAAACTGAGGGAAATAGAGTGAAAAACCTTGCCTAAGGTCACACTGCTAGTAAGTATCTAAGGCCAGATTTTTAACCCTTTCCTGATTTTTCACACTTTTTTTGCTCATGGCACAATATTTGTGGCCATGAAGAATTGAGACACACTGAATATCTCATTTAGCGACTCTGGGATCTGCACTTGTACCCAGACATTTTCCCTTCCATATGAAGAGCTATTTAAGTTGAGTGCTTTGTGATTTCAAGGTAGCTGATGGGAGTATGTAGGTAACTGACAAGTTTTGTTTAATTCACAAATGCTTCCTATAGCTTGTGTGCCAGAGGAATGAGATTTATGAGAAAGAAAATTATTTATAAATATTCTTTTATCTGCAATAACAACATCTGGCATCTGATGGTATACTCTTTGTATACCATACACCAGTGGTGTAGAGCCAGGTGCTACTCTCAAACAGGTCTGTCCTGCCAAAAGGAAGATGCAAGGGAGGTCTGAGGATGGGAAGAAAGCATTTAACCAGGGTCTACTGCCCCGATCCTGAGCACAGGAAGAAGAGAGGATCGTTTACTCACCTTGTCCCCTGGTGCCCCAATTGGTCCCTGTGGCCCAGGGAGACCCTGAAAGAGACAGGTAGAAAGTGTGAGAAGGGGGAGCAGGAAGAGGAAAAGAGCCAGAGGAAGATTCATAAGCTTGGAACCCTGCCACATACCTGGGACCCTGGATTTCCTTGCTGACCTGGAGGACCTGGCTCTCCAGGGATGCCCTGGGGAGAAAGGGGCAGGAGAAGATTAAAGATGATGGAATCATTAAAACTGAGTAGGGTCAGTGAGGTTGGAGGTCAGAGAGGATGAGGGAGGTCAGAGAGGATGAGGGTCAGTGAGTAGATCTGGGTAGGCTCTGAGGGAGAAATAAATTCTTACCACATTTCCTTTGGCACCCGGGGGTCCATCTATCCCCACCACACCCTGAGGAGAAAGGGGTGGAAAAGTGAGACACGATATAGTCACACAAAGAAGGAGATACAGAATTTCAGAGAGAGTTAAAAAAAAAGACAGGGAGATTTCTTACTGGTTGTCCTGGGGAGCCTGGGGAGCCTCTTGAGCCAATAAGCCCCCGGGGTCCCTGGAAGAGACAGAAGGTGCTCTCACCATTCCTGTTAGCTCAGTTATGATCATCTCCACTTAGATTCAAGTGCAACACACACACACACACACACACATACACACACACACACATGGCAGTCAATGGCAGAAGGCAGCAGAGGGAGATTGAGGTGGGGACTGAGAATCCTGACATTGCTCTAGAAAGCTAAGATCATAGAGTCATGGATTTGGAGCCTGAAAAGGCCTTAGCAATTGTCCAGTCCCTCTTCTTTCCCAATACAGTGGGTATGGGGCAATGTGTTTCAGGGGTCAGATACTTACTGGCTCCCCAGCTTGGCCCCTGGGTCCTGGAGGCCCTTCTGAGCCCTAGAAGTAATTTTTTAAAATCAATAAATAGATGAATGAATGAATAAATAAGTAAATAGATTAGCAGGTAAAATGGATGGAAGGATGAATAGATGAATGAATGCATAAATAAATAATAAATAAACCTAAGAAGAAGGGAAGTGGTACCTGGAGGAAAACTTTCCCTTCTACATACATAGAATCCCACTCCTTGCATGCAGGTTATAACTCCAAGGCATGAGTCTTGTCTGACTAACAATAAACCATCCCTTCCAGCCTGCCCTCAATCAAGCCATCTCACCTGGATGTCTCTCTCCCCGATCTTACCTTCTTACCATCCTCGCCAGGGGGCCCTGGCTGCCCAACATGGCCAACATCTCCCTGGAGAAGGAAGAGAGAGTGAGCACAGGAGGCACATCAAAAGGAAAATAATTTTCCAGGGGAAAGGACAGTTTGGAGACACTCACCCTTTGGCCTTTCTCTCCTGGCAGCCCTGGTAGGCCATCGAAACCTCGGTCACCCTGTCAGAGAGATATGAGTTGAGCTTTGAACTCTGGGACACTCCACACTGCCATGTTTCTGTGGCTGCCAAATTCCCATCACCCACCTTAGGTCCAGTATCCCCTGGGAGGCCCCTTGGTCCATCTGCTCCAGAACGACCCTATAGTCCAGGATAGAGAGAGGGGACAGAAAGGTGAGAAGACATGGCTCTCCTCCTCATACCCTTAGCTACCTTCCTGTCACACTGGGGAATTTGTGGAGCAAGAGGGAGGAATGGCTGCAGAGGACTCTCTGCCCTGAGAGACCAGCTTCTCAACCAGAACTGCTCGGCTTCCATCTCACTGCTATGAGCAGATAAAGATGAAGCAGGAGATTCTTGGAGTGCAGAACTGCAGGTCCCTGATCTTCCTTTTTGTCATATTACATTTCCACAAAAATAAATGGCAATGTCATTAGAAGGTCAATGGAAGTTCTAAGTCATTTACCTGTTTTCCTTCTTTTCCAGAGGGCCCAGGTAAACCCTGTAGACCTCTAGGACCCTGTAGGAATAACAGAATGAGAACAGAGGTAAGAAAATCCTATGATGTCTCAGCTTTGACCCTAATCCCTGGGAGAATGAAGAAGGAGGTTCATAAAAAGTCACTTCCTTCAGTCCTTCCTTCAAACTATCTCAATCCTGTATCCTGACCCATGGAAAAGATCCCTCTCATCCTGGTCATCATTGATCGGATACCAATACCCCACAAAAACTCACCTGTGGCCCTGCTATCCCTGGTTCTCCTTTCAGACCTGGATACCCAGGGAGACCCTGGACAGGTACAAGAGTTAAAAGAGTCATTGAACCAAAAAATGGGAACAAAAGTTTTGGCAATTGTCAATGCTGTAAAATTACCCATGCATATAACTTGTAAATAAAAAGCTATAATAATAATAATAATAATAAAATAAAAAAAAGTCATTGAACAGAAAGAACTGAAACACCTAAGAGTGACACAGGAACTGATCCTCCTCATTCATTTCCTTCCCTCCTCTGTAACCCTCCACCACACCCTCAATACCTCTCCCCATCCCAAATTACAGGTACTGCCTCCAACTCACCAAGGGTCCAGCTCGACCTGTAAGCCCGATAGGGCCAGGAGGGCCTTGCATGGAGAGCTGGAAAATTGGAGGGAACTATTAATACATCCCCAAGATCTTTTTCATGATCCTTACAGACATCAGGTCACTCTTCCCCAGAGAGTAGAGAGAAATACCATCCAAAGTCCCTCCTGAGCCTCCCCACCCAAGGCTATAAGGAGATGCAAAAGAGACATGCTTCCATTAGACCATGATAGACCCAACAGCCTTTCCATCACCATGTCACCCCGCTACTTTCTCCAGTCACATCCTACCTATAACTCCTATGAATGCCTAATTATTTACCTATAACTTCCCCATCCCACTCAATTAAACTAAATTAGTTAATTCAATTTTAAGGCCATTCATTTAACCTAGTTTACTTTCTATGTTCTCTCCAGGAGCTCTACAAAAGCTTCCTTATCTCTTATGGAAGCCCTTGAGTCCTTATTCCTCCCATAAGTCTCATTACCCATGTAGGCTCTCACCTGGGTTTGCTGTAGCACTGCCTGTGCCTGTGCCTGTTGGAAGGAGCTTGGGGGACCCTTGAGGAACTCACCCCCAAAGTGGAACTGGGGAGATAGAAATGGTGAGTAAGAAAGGGACCAAAAAGAGACAACTGTCCTCCAAATCCATAGGTTAAAGCCCACTTATAAACACATATATGAAAGGGAGAAGGGGAGAGGAAATAAGGAAGCCCAAGGAGGGACAACCTATTCATAGATCTCTTCATGACCATATCAGTGTTTGAGAATAGAGTGAACCACATCTCTCAGATTGGCTAAGATGACGGGAAAAGATAAAGAGAAATATTGGAGGGGATGTGGGAAAACTGGGACATTAATACATTGTTGGTGGAGTTGTGAATTGATCCAACCATTCTGGAGAGCAATTTGGAAGTGTGCCCAAAGGGTTATAAAATTGTTCATTCCTGGGTCTGTATCCCAAAGAGATCATAAAAAAGGGAAAAATACCCACGTGGACAAAAATGTTTATAGTAGCCTTTTTTGGACTTTTGGCAAGGAATGAAAACTGAGTGGATGCCCATTAACTGGGGAATGGCTAAATAAGTTATGCTATATGAATATAATGGAATATTATTGTTCTATCAGAAACAATCAGTAGGATGGTTTCAGGAAGGCCTGGAGAGACTTGCATGAAGTGCTGCTAAGTGAAGCAAGTAGAAACCAGAGAACATTGTACAAGATTATGTGATGATCAGCTGTGATGGACTTGGCTCTTTTCAATAGTGAGGTTATTCAGGCCAATTCCAAAGACTTGTGATAGAGAGAGCCATCTGCATCCAGAGAGAGGATTATAGGGACTGAATGTGGATCACATGATATTTTCACCTTTTTTTGTTGTTTGCTTACTTTTTTCTGTCTCAATTTTTTTCCTTTTTGATCTGATTTTTCTTGTGCAGCATAATAAATGTAGAAATATGTTTAGAAGAATTGGATTACTTACTGTCCAGGGAAGGGCGTGAGAAAAATTTGGAACATAAGGTTTTGCAAGGTTGAATGTTAAAAACTATCTTTGAGTATATTTTGAAAATAAAAAGCTATGATTTTAAAAAGAGAAATAGGGTGAAACTGGCAAGTAGAGAGACAATCTACCAAAGATCAGGATTGTCTTCTTCTGTACATACATTTGAGGAGAAAGGCTATGGAGGGCCATCTCTACATAAATAAGGTCTCCCAGACACAGAAAGGAGAAAGCTAGGTAGAACCACAAAGGAACATCCCCTCACCTAAAATTGATCAGAGCCCCACAACCAGTAGGGAAAAAGGAAGAATTGCACAGGAAAGGAAGAATTCTCCTCTAAAGCTTAGATTCCTTCCCACACCCACATATATTAGGGAGCTCCTGTGTATTTTCAAAAGACACCCCCTCTACTATTAGAGCCCCTTCTTGTCCCATTCCCCTTCCAAACTCACAGGCATCATTATCACAGTCCCTGGGAGGCCTCGGATACCATCCACTCCAGGGAGACCAGGACGACCAGCAGGACCCTGGCAAAGGAGAGGAGATGAAAAGCCATGTCTGTTCAAAAAGATTCACACAGAGTCAGGGACATACAGAGAGCTCCAGATAGAATGGGTTGGAGACTACAAAAAGAGAAAAGGATCAAACAGAAACTAGGACTAACATTGAAGAGAGCTTAGAGATCACCTAGGTCAGCCTCTTCATTTTAAAGATGAGAAATATGGGGTTTAATAAACAAATGACTTGTCCAAGACCACACAGGTACTAAGTAGCAGAAAGATACTTCAGATTGAAGCCTTCTAATTCCCTGAGTCAGGGCTTCTTCCCAGATTCATTCCCCTTTGGCATGAGGGATTCCAAATTTCCACCTCCCCCAATCTCCCCCAATCCCCCCAAACCTTATCATTCCCTCCATTCTTGGACTCCTTACCCTTTCCCCTGGGTCCCCAGGGAAGCCAGGTGGACCAGGAGGACCTGAAGGGCCAACTATTCCCTGTGGGAAGAGAAAAGCAGGAGTCAAAATGGAAGAGATGTCTGGGGTTGGGACTGATCCCAGTGATTTCCATAATGACTTCCTTACAGATATCCCTCACTGATCATCCCTCACTGACTTCCATCACAGATGCCTTTTTAAATATATATATTTCTACCTATGCTAAGTGAAGTGAGTAGAGCCAGGAGAACATTGTACACAGCAACCGCAAGATTATATGATGATCAATTCTGATGGACGTGACTCTTTTCCACAATGAGGTAATTCAGGCCAATTCCTATGGTCTTGTGACAGAGAGAGCCATCTGTACCCAGAGAGAGGACTGTGGGGGCTGAATGTGGATCACAACATAATATTTTCACTTTTTAAATTTTTAGTTGCTTGTTTTTTGTTTTCTTTCTCATTTTTTCCTTTTTGATTTGGTTTTTCTTGGGCAGAATGATATTTGTGGAAATATGTATAGAAGAATTGCATGTTTAACCTATATTGGATTACTTGCCATCTAGGGAAGGGGGTGGGAGGAAGGAAGAGAAAAAATTTTGGAACACAAACTTTTGCAAGAGTGAATGTTGAAAATTATCTATGCATGTGTTTTGAGAATAAAAAGCTTTAATAATAAATAAATTGATTAATTTTTAAAAATATTTCTATTTTTGAAACTCTCTCCCTCCTGACATATCTTCCCCTACCATTGAAAAGGAAAGAAATAAGAAACCCATCGCACATATTAAAGTCAGACAAAACCTTTTTTCATCTGACCCTTTTAGACCCTTCCCTACTTCCTCTCCTCTATTTGAGTCCCATAACTGTCCCCCTTCAGTAACTCTTCACCAGCTATTTCTACAATGACCAATGTCTCCCTTTCAAGTCCTACCTCCCACTGAACCTCAATGATTTCCTACAGTCTTCAATCATTGCCCCCACTCAACTCTACTGACTTCCAATTCAAAGACACCCCCCCCCAACTTCTTCTCTAGCCTCCTCTCTGGCTATGTGGTTCTGAGAGGAATGAAAAGTCAATCTGAAGGTGTTTATTAAAGCTCATTCTGGGAAGATGGGATAACCAAAAGGAAAGGGAGAGAGGAAAAGGTTTGGTTATTAATGCTCACCAAAGGCCCTGGAAGTCCTGGGTATCCTTCAAACTGCTGGCCCTGCCAGAAAAACACAACTATAACCCCACAGGTTATATGACAGCATCCCTCCCCCACATCCCTACAGGGAAGGGGGCATCCAATACTCCAAACCCATTTGGTGTTTACTATCTTCCACTCACCAGTTCAATCACTGCTGGCTCTCCTTTCTGACCTTTTTCACCAGCATTCTAGGATGCAGTGGAAGGGGAAGAGAAGGCAATACAGAGAATCAGAATCCCTTTCAAACCTCAATCAGCCCTTCTTCCACTTTAAATAAAGTATCAACCCTTTGGTACTATCATACTGCTCCCCGTTAGGGATCCTGTGTCCTAGGCCCTCAACCTTTCCAGAGCATCTTCTCCAGATGTCCCCCAAAGACCCATCACTTAGAATTTTTCAGTCCTAGAAGCAGCTCCACCCAAAGAAAGAACACTGGGAAATGAATATAAACTTATTGCATTTTGTTTTTCTTCCCGAGTTATTTATACCTTCTGAATCCAATTCTCCCTGTGCAACAACAAAACTGTTCAGTTCTGCATACACATATTGTATCTAGGATATACTGTAACCTATTCAACATGTAAAGGACTGCTTGCCATCTGGGGAAGGGGGTGGAGGGAGGGAGGGGAAAAATCGGAACAGAAGTGAATGCAAGGGATAATGCTGTAAAAAATTACCCTGGCCTGGGTTCTAATAATAAAAAGTTATTAAAAAAAAAAAAAGAATTTTTCAGTCCTCTAAAATTTTCCATTTTTGGAAAACCTCCCCAGAGTTCCAAATACTTCTAGAGCCTTTCATTTTCCCCAAATTCCCAATTCTGCCATAGTTTCCTATTCCTCAGGAGTCATTTCATCCTTCAGAAATGTCATCTACTCAGACCCCTCATGCTACTCAGAGGCTATGTCCCAGCATCTATCATCCCTCCAGAGTCTCCTATTCCTCAGAGCCTATTTTCCTAGAGCCCTGTATCATTCCTGAGTCTCTTATTGCCCAGAAACCTCCCCAAACTCACAGGAAATATATAGATCTGGGACTCTGGTCCACGCTCAGCTGGTCCATAGATGGATTTCATACTGTAGTTTCCCCACTCTTCATCTTTTCCCTCTCTTGGCTCAGGGAGCTCCTGTGTATCTTCAAAAGACACTGACTCAATTCCAGGGTCCTGGGAAGAAGCCACAAGGGTTAGGAGAAACAAGCACATCATTCATCCTGCTGAGCCCAAATAATCACCTTCCACTCCTCTTCCTCCCTCCTCCACTCCTGCCCCACAATTCCTATCAGCCCCCCAGATCTCCCTTCCAGACCTGATCTTACCTTATAGGTGGTGACATTGAGACCGATGGCCACTGTGGATGCATTGACTGTGACATTTGGAGGGACAGTTGGGGCCACAGGCTCTGGCTCAGGGAGGAGAGTCAGAGTCTCTATCTCAGCAATGTAAGTGATGTTCTGAGAAAGAGAAAACAGATCAGCATCTCTGGGGGACCTGAAGCGACAGGATCTGGACAGAGGGCAGGCAGAGCCACACATATGATATAACACAGGCCAGGAAATAATTGAGCACAAGACTGGACACAGGGAGGGGAAAGTGTGGAGCTCGGATGTGCAGGAGCTCAGAGTGAGCCTAGTGGGCTGTGCTTATGGGGAAAGATGGACTTCAGCGAAATCTGGGTCATAGATTGGGGGGCAATATATTTATATAAGGGGGGAAAGATAAAGAATCATAAAATAGGCAACAACATGAACAAAGGAAAGAGTTAGTCCAGCTAGAGAAGGAAGGAACAGGAGGGAAACTCTGGGAGGTATATTAGGATCATACTGGAAAATGTAGGTGCCAGATTAAAAGTTTTAGATGTTAGTCCTGAGGACAGTGGGGCTGGTCAACAATAGAGTCAGTATTAGCCCTAAGGACCAGGTGTCTGGAAGCCAGAAGCAGTATATTTCCCCTGGCCCTAGAATAACATTCAGTGGTCAATCCTGCTCAGCCTGGCTAGAAAAAGGGGGTGGGGGTGGGGGACCAGGATCAGACTTATTTCCCCACAATTCCCTGGGGCCCAGGGCAGCTGTGGGAAGAACTGGGTCAAGGGAAAGGAAAAGGGGGAGAGATAAGAAGACAGTTCCTAGGCAAAAAGGTCAGAACACAGGAGGGTAGGGAGGAGAACTGAAGGAGTCTGGGAAGGTCCAAGAAAGACTCCAGCTATTCCCTACATCCTGGGGACATGTGCAGTGACTAGCTGTATCTCTCACCCACCCCTGGTTTCTTTTAAATGACCACTAGTCATCATTAATGAAAATTAAAAATGGATGTGGCTGGTCTTCTTAGGGAAGGTAAAAGGGATTGAGGGGAGACCTTACCTGACCTTCTGGTGAAATTGGAGGCACTTCTGGTTTCTCAGAGTCCTTGTTTTTCTTCTTCTTGCCCTTGCCCTTTCGGCCTTTCCGGCCCTTTCCCTTCCCTCTCCCCTTCCCTTTCCTTTGGGGAGGAGGAGTATCTGGCTCAACCTGGATAGAAGGCATTCTGCTCAGGGCCCAGAAGATGCCCCCAGCAAGCATTCCTCTGCATTGGGAACCCAGGCATTCTAGGTCCATAGGATCCTGGACTGTGAGCTAGTTATTAAGGATCAGCCTGTCCCAAGGTGAGTGATCTAATGTCACCTGCCCAAGGACAAGAGCCATCCCATGCCAACAAGGCAGGACTCACCTACTCCATACTAGGAGAATTATTTACCCCCTACCAGGGCACATAGAGCCATAGGTCCATAGATTTTAAAGTTGGAAGGAACTTTATAAGTCAAGTCGAACCTCTTTATTTTGCAAGTGAGAAAACTGAAGCAAAGAGAAATTAAGTCATTTGTCCTTAAAGAGTTTAACTGTTTAGGTGGTTAGTATCTCAGGTAGGATTCAAACTCAGGTCCTTCTGATTCCAAGTCCAGCATTCTATCCACAGTGCCATCTAGTGGCCTCTAAGTAATTTTTTGCGACAAATGCAAAATTTTGCTTACCTCCATGGCTGGGGTAGCTGGGGTGGCTGGGGTGGCTGGGGTGGCTGGGGTGGCTGGGGTGGCTGGAGCAGCTGAGGTAGCTGGGATGGCTGGGGTAGATGGGGTAGATGGGGTAGATGGGGTGGCTGAGGTAGTGGGCGTGTCACACCCTGGAAGCAAGTTTTCACAGGCCCTGAAGGCAGCCTGAGCATCTTGCAGGATCATAAGATCCTGGACATCCCCCTGCAGAGAGAGAAGGCAAGAGAGGGGAGTGAGGGGAGAGTCTGAGCAATCAGGAACTGGGATCATCCTTGCTCTCCCCCAGCCCTTTGATAGCACCTTCTACCTTCACCTCAGGACTACCCCTGATTCTAGCTCATATAGGAAAAGGCTTAGAAAAGGTAATATCAGGTCCCCTGTACTAAAGTAGAAAGGAGTGGGGGTGTAAGCTCCTGGAAACCACTCTAGAACAGCTGGGACTGACTCAGACTCCATCTACCACTCCCAGGCCCCCTCAGGCTGAGAGTGTGTGTTGGGGGTAGGGGAGGAAGGTTGAGGTAGGGAGAGCAGGAATAGGATGAGTAATCTGGCCCATTCCATAAAGTTATGGGAACTGGGGGCCCCCATGGAAGGGCACAGTCCTTGCTTCCTTCTCCCTCCAGATATTCAATTTGGACCCAACCTCAAGGAAAAGCTCTTAGAGCCTTCTCCCAGGCTCTATATGCCTCTTCCAACACCCTCTTTCCATCCTGACCAAGTGTTTTCAGGGGTAAAGGAATCTCACTGATATTTCTGCTCCAACACAAGGGCTGTGCCCTCCATCTACATCAGGCCTTCAGAGATATGTAGTCCCCAACATTCTTAGGAATTCAGGATCTCCCCATGGGACCTTAGAATGAAATATTCTCCAGTTCCATGCCTCTGAAACTTCCGAGAAGTTCCTCTTCCCAAAGACCTTCCTACAAGAAACTCTTCCAGATCAAATACTTTAAAAACCCACAATCCCTACACCAATATTCTCTAGAGATTTCCACCCCTCCCTTCCCAAGCTTCATAAACTAACCCCTGCTCAGGACATTTCACTACCCTTACACAAAGACCCCACCCAAACCAAAACTATTCCTTTTAGATATCCTCCAGGGATTCCCTATCCGCTCCAGAAATCCCTTAAAAACTCTCTAGGAAATCCCCAGAGTCCTCTGAATGATCAAAGATACACTCAAGAGTTTCATCAGTGTTTTTCCAGAAAAAAAAAAAAAATCTAGATTCTCACTAGAGGGGCAGCTAAATACTAGCCCTGGAGTCATAAATCTGAGTTCAAACCAGATACTTATTGGTTGTATGACCCCAGGCAAGTCACTTAACCCTGACTGCCTTCCCCCTTTCCCCCAAAAAAAGATTCTTACTAGATGTTTTTCTGGAGACTCTCATTTAAGACCTTTCTAGAGAATTTCCCAGAAGGCCTTCTCGCATTGCCCATATTCCTCAGTAGCCCTAAATCCCCAGAATCAAAGGAGAGAAGGAGGGGGAGCTAGTGGAGAGATTACAAACACCACAGGGAGGGGGGTCACTTTCATAGCCTCATAATCTGGAATCCACCCTGACCCCCTCCCCATCAATAGTGTTAAACACACCACAATACAATCTCACACCATTCTCGGCTCACAGCAGGCCTGAGCTGCACAACCCCACCCATTTCTTTAATCCGAATGGTTAGTTCCCCAGTTTGGAGGCCCGGAGCAAGGATAGGGGGTGGGGATGGAGAGGTGGGGCTGAGATCTGGGAGAAGCCAAGAAGAAAGGAGCCCCGAGCTTTCCTGCAGAAGAACTGCCTTCAGTTCTCCAGCCTGGTTTTCTGTTTTGCCCTAACATTGGGTGGATTAGGGGTTCAGGGGGTCAGGATCTCCCATAGGCTATCTGCACCCTGGACACCCTTCCCCTTCCAGTCTTCTCCATTTACAGACCCTCATTGCCCCCTGGGTCTTCCTCCCTGCAAAGGTTCTGCCCCCTACCTGGAAGGTCTCTTCTCCAGAGTCCTGTGTCCCCAGCATAATGAACCCAGCTGTGCTGATAGGGGTCAATCTCTGCCGGCCCCAGCTCACTGGGGGCTGTGGCTCACAGTCAACCACCAGAGTCACTGTCCAGCTGTCCACACTGACCGCCACACGGTGCCACCTGGAGGGAGAAGTTGAGTCTTGACGTGGGGGTGGAAAATGCTGCTGATCCCTCTTTTTCTGTCAACCTGAGGTTAACTGGTCAGAGCTCCAGATACACTCACCTGCCGTCCAGGAGGTCAACTGATGAGGGAAGCAGGCTGGGGCTGGGCGGGTCAGACAGGAGCTGGGTTGGCCGCCCCACTCCTAGCCCCAGTTGCCTCACTCCCCTTTCATCATAAACGGACAGGAGGACGGCCTGAGCGGATGAATAGCCCCTCAGGGTGATCAGCAGTGAAAAGTTCTCTGGAAAGTGACCAGCTGGGACAACGGGAGAAGACAACTCAGAATGGGACCTCCCCAGCGGCCTGGACTACCTCTCCCAACATCCTCCCAGTTTCCCCTTCCAGGTCTTACCTGGCCAAAGCTTGGCCACAGGGACACTGAGCTGGCTGGCGTTCCCCACCCAGAATGCTCGATCTCCTTCTGGGAACCTCTGAGGGCAGAAGCCAGGCACTTCGGGGACCTGGGCTTTGCCTTTCTTGATTCCCAATGCTTGAAGCACATCTACAGGATCAGCTGAAGGACCAAACCATAAGGTCATGGGTGCTAGGGTGGGACAGGGGCTGAGACGCCTAACTCTGCCCACATATTGGTCTTGTGTTGGGGAGCTGATGCTTGGGAAGGGAGAAGCCAAGATTAGGAATTTGGGAGGCAGGACCTGGGCCTGGACACCCTCTTCTCTGCTCTTACCACCCCCACCCCCAGCTGTTTCATTTTGTTAGGACTTTGGCTTCAATCTTTTTAACTTGGTCTTTGGTGAGAAAAAATCTGACCTACTTTTAGGATGAATCAAAAGTTCCTGGCCTGAGCCCCAGTGCCTGACTTTCTCTTTACTCCCCTAGTCCCAGCCCAGGGCCCCTGGGCCCTTACAGCTCTCACCCCTGTTACTAGTCAGGCTGAAATCTCAGCTCTTCCCTCTCCTCTCTCCCTGGGATCCTTACCCCTCTTCCTCCCTCTGACTCCTGATCTTTTCCTGAGAAACAAGGGCAAGGGGACAAAAGAGAAAACACATATGCAGAGAATGTACATTCTAGAAGGTTTGTTCTCATTGAAGTGTCCCCCCTGCACATACACACAGAGGCAAACTGGCAGCAGGAAGAGACCAGATGTGGAGCAAATGATCCCCTCACTCAATGTCCACAGAACCATCCCCCCATTAAGGAGTATATATTGAGGGTGTTTAATGAGTACTCCTCCCCAGCTCCCAAGTACAGGAATGGATGGAGGGAGGGCAGGGGACAGGTAAGAGGGAGATACAATTATGGGAGTCGTATGTAAAGCAGCCCCCACCCTGGGAAAAACTAAAGTAGTCCAAGCGCAGACTAAGTGAATCCAGATGGGCCCCTCCCTTTGCTGCAGAGCAGAACTGAGGGGGAGTAGGGGGCTTCCCCTGGGCCCCCACCCACCCAACCTCCTGTCCTACTGACCTTCTGACCCAAGATTCTTGGCAGGATCAAGATTTCCACAGAATCTGCCATGATCTCACTCCAATCTCCCAGTCCTGCTGACTTCATAAAAGGGGAGGCAGATTCTCCTCCTTCCCCCCAGGAAGGGGGAAGATTAAGTGAAGGAGGGGTTTCCCTTGGACCCTCAGAGCTCCCCCTCCCACTATAGATCTTCCTTTGGTAAGGTTCCACATAGGATAATCTTGTCTTCTCCCTTCTTGGGATTCATAAACTTGTCTCATCAATTTTCTCTATGTGTGTTTGTTTTTACTTCTGCCTTTTTCTTTTTTTTAGCTGATTCTAAATTTCATAGGCTGGCACATAACTGAACTAAAAGGGCAGTCCTGACTCCTGTCCTGATTCCTCCCCTTGAGTACATGTGAGAAGGATTGGGAGAGAAAAGTGGGAAGGCTTAACATCAGGACTCTCTTAGGGAGTAAGGGTTGAAGCAGGGACTAGGACTCTGGCTCCCTGCTGATCATAAGATATCACATGGGTCGTCACTAGCCCATAGAGGGTCACCTCCAGTCATTCTGACTTATATCTTGCTACTGGCCCCAGATGGCTCTGAAAGAGAAAGAGAGGCTGGCCACTTGATACAGCCCACCCTCACTTAAATACAACTCATTTGCATGTCATGGCATCATCTCCCTGATGTCATGGTCCTCTCCAAGAAAACCAAGGACAAACAACAACAATGACAACCCTGGCCCATGATAAGGGAAGATATATAAGTGGTGATCTGGCCACTCTCCCCCACTACCTTCCCACAAGCATTCTATCTAACACTCCCCCTCCAATCTTTGGGATGGGAGTGTGAAGGGAGCAAATACTTCTGAATTGCTCATTCTTACAATTCCTGGCATTTGTAAATTCTAACCTAAATCCTCCCTGCTTCCATTTCAGATTCTTCCCCTTTCTTCCTCAGATGACTTTTCTAAAACTTATGGCAGGATCTGGTTCTCTCTCTAGTGTTGGAGTTAGCTCATTCCTTGCCTTTTCCCCAGGCCAGAGTGACCAAAGACAAGGGGCCTTTAGTCCTAGAGGATGGGGGCGGAGTTGGCACAAGCAGCCTTTCCCTTCTCCCCCATTCTAACTCTCTGCCAAGCTAAGGAAAGAATGAAAGGGTCTGGGGCAATTACAGAGGTCAAGGTCTTCTTTAAGGACACTGAAACACTAATATGGGTTAGCTGTCGGGAGCAAAGGGACGTCCAATCCCAGATGTGGGAGAAGGGTTGTAGCCTTCCCAGAAGCAATCGGGACAGAGTATTTCAGAGTCACCTCCTCTGAGGAATGCCTCTTCGAGGGGAGGGAATGGGGGCTCCTTCCCCAGGGGGTGGTGAGACCCCCCTCTGCCAGATATGCACAGCTGGGTATGCGTCACAGTGGCTGATGACTCACTCAGCCCAGGCCTAGGGCCACCCCGGGGGATGCTGAGAAATTACCGAGGAAAAACACTATTAAACTGGGTCGCAGCTGGTGGGGAGGAGAGGATATTTGCCCCCTTCAACCCAGCCCCTGAACCCAGCCCTGCCCCTCCCCTTCTCCCTGGGCCCTGTCCATGGTGCTGAGCTGAGCGGCCTTAGGGACCGCCCAGGGCTCTTGTGTCGTAGGAAGCAGGAGGAGGCCGCCCAAGCTAGGGACTCCGGGTTAGCCTGCAGCATAGCCATAGTCAAATGAAGTAAGTAAATCGGATTGGAGTTTGGAGGAAAAGAGGGAGATATGGGCAAAATCTCTCGAGGGTAGGAAGGATGACCTAGGGAGGCAGTTCAGACCTCCAGGGGGCGCCATCATCTCCCGATTTCACTTTCCTCCCCCAAAGCTAAGGGATGGGCAGAAGTTAATGAGATAAATATTCTCTCGGATAAACTCCCGCAAATATTCTTCTCATATCATCACTATCACGGCACACAATGATACAATAAAATAACAGATTTATGCAACATGATTAAACATAATTTCACGTGACAAATCGAGAAATACACAATGTCACTCATATGAATGTTATTGTTCCTCAATCGTTTCAGTCCAGTTCGATTTTATGTGATCCCATCTTGGCAAAGATACTGGAGTGGCTTGTTAATTCCTTCTCCAGCTCACTTTAAAGATGAGGAAACTGAGGCAAACAGGGTTCAGTGACTTGTCTAGAGTTACACAGTTGGTGTCTGAGGCCAGATTTGACCACAGATCTTAATTAGTTAATACAGACACTGCTGCACAACCATTATGTCTCACAGACTCCCAATACACAATGTCCTGATACAGGCTTCCTTTTATCACACTCATAATCATTTAAATCATTCACTGAGACAACTAGCTCTCAACTGCCAGAGCACCCACAGAATAATTCACACTCACTACTCAAACAAAACACACAAACATCCTTTTATCACACTCATAAACATTAAATCATTCCCTGAGACATACTAGCGTTCAACTGCCAGAGCGCACACAGAATAATTTACACTGACTACTCAAACAATACACATAAACATGCAATCATGCTCACAGATACTTGAGCATTCCCCCAAGGCTACACAATGTTACAATGCGCATGGTGCTGTGTGTGACAATCACAACCACAGACACAATAGTACACGGATCCATGACCAGAATCACACGATTCAATCACTCCCTTACACGCAATACAGGCCGACAAATCACAACTAGTACCATAACACAGTGATACAGTCACACACATACACTGACAGGGTCACCCAGTCCCTATTCCACTTCAAACACAGTCACAATCACATGCAAATCACTCAAACTGATAATCACGATGACTTAACACATAATTGCAGACTACAGGCACGGAACGACACACTACAATTTATTGTGTCTCACGCAATCACACCCTCATTCCCCCCAGCCCCACCCAAAGCACCGAGAAAAATTCTGGGATTCCCCTCTCTCACTCTTCAGGACTTCAGGACTTGGGGAGGGGGGGATGGTATTTTTACTTGGTAAATCCAGTTACCCCCGAGCTCCACTTACCTATTCCCCCTTGGGGCAGTTGCATCAGGGAAGTGAGAATCAGGAAAAAGTCTGCCCAGGATCTGGACCAGCCCCATTCTCGGCTACCGGTCCCATCCCTCATCCTCAATTCCAGCCGGCCCGGCCCGGGTCGCAGCAAAGTGCCGCGATCACCCGCTGAAGGGCACCGGGGAAGTCTCTTTGCTACAGGTGGGAGAGGTAGGGGGAGGGGATCCTCTCAACTGGGATCCCGCTTCAAACTTAAGGCAACTTCTCCAGACTTCTGAGCAGAAACTTGTCGGAGCCCCCGCCCCCTCTGGTTCTGTCCCGTCCCTACCCCACCCGGGCTCTCCGGCCCAGCTTGGGCCGGGCCGGGCAGGGCGGGGCCGGGCGAGGCGGGGCGGGGGCGTGCTCACTTGGAACTCTCCCTGGAGGGAAGCCGGAGTTGGGAAAATTTTGTCCAGAGACCTAATTGGCCGATTCTATGCAGTGTCTCTCACAGACACTCACTGAGGGCTGGGAGCCGGGGCAAAATTATTCCAATCCAAGCCTCCCCCTCCAGGTTTAAGAGTTTGTGATGGGGGACTCCAGAGTAATTTGAGCCTTCTGCGGCCCCATCCCAACCTAAGGCAGGTCTCAGCACATGTATGTCTGTGTCTATGTCTGTTTCTCTGTACACGTGCGTGCTTGCGTGCACATCCGCGCTTTTAAGTGGCTCCAGAACTCTTGAGTCTGGGTTTGGGGGATCCCCTGAATCTGATTATGCTCTGACCATATATAAGTTTTTCTGGGGAGGAACGAAAAGATCTGGGAGGGGAGGAAGACAGACACCTAGAGGAAAGAGACTGCTGGAGTGGGGAATCCCTGTTCTGTTCCAAAGACAAAAGAAGCCACGACCCTGAAGAAGGGGTTGACCCCTTTCTTATCTGGCCTTGTCTTCAGAAACAAAGCATTTTTGTGAGCAGAGTGGAAGATTGAGTCTGGCCTGAAATCGGGCTATAGAGGATGGTGGGACTCAAATATCCCTACTCCTAATCATCACTACTCCCACCAGTAATAATACTTATGAGATCTCTGGGTAGCTTCTGAGTGTGTAGGAAAAAAGTTTCCAGAATCCTGATCCTGTTAGGAGTTTCTTGGCAAAGGTACTGGGAGTAGTTTGCCACTTCCTTCTCCAGCTCATTTTATAGTTGAGGAAACTTAGGCCAATACAGTTGAATGACTTGCCCAAGGTCACAGAGCTAGTATCTGAAGCCAGATTTGAACTCTTTCTTACTTCAATCCCAGCACACTATCCATTTGGCCACCCAGCTGCCCTTAGGAAATCATATCAAGTCTATAATTTCTTATATCTCCCCATAAGTGGGCTTATCATCTCAGTTCTTCTCTCCCTCTGTCTCTCTCTGTCTGTCTCTCTGTCTCAGTATCTGTTTCTATGTGACTCTCTTTCTCTCTGTCATGCCTGATCCCTGTACTTGAGCCTTTCTCAGCCCAAAGTCCTGTGTCACTCTTTCCAGTGGATCAGGGGTCCTAAAAACACAGATTTCTGTTTGACTCCTGAAATCTATGATGTATAGAAAATGGGGTGGGAATGGTTCCCAAAGCTCTCAGTTCTTAGGATGGTAGCCTAATAGGAAATGTAAAGACATTAGGAGCCATCTGATCTTACCACTTAATTTTACAAACAGTTGAAACTGAGGTTCAGAAATATTAAAAGATCTGCCTATGATCACACTGATAGCAAACACCAGAGCCTTCTTATGCCAATGTATATTTCAAATTGTTCCTTAATTTCTCCATTACTTTGGTTCTAGAGCTCCTTGTGTTTAGTGGTTGTAGGAAGTATGGTTAATTATTCCCCTTCCTATCTTCTCTATCTCCTTACTGACCTCTTTCTTATTCACTCTTAAGCCTCTGGTTATTATCTCTTCGTTATACAACTGCACAGGGATCAGGTGATCTTGGAAGGAAAGGGGAGGGGAGATTTCCAGGCCTGATTATATAAATAAGAATATCACCTGACTCAGAGGGGTCAGAAATGGCAAGAGCAGAGGGCCCAGTAGGATACTCCAAGACTGTCCTGATCATTTAATTTTATAAACAGGAGAAACTGAGGTCCAGAGATTTTAAGAGATCTGCCCATGATCACACTGACAGCAAACAGGAGAGCCTTCTGATGCCAAAGTATACTTCCAACTGTCCCTAATTTCTCCATTAGGTGCAAGAGCTCCTTGTGTTTAGTGGTTGTAGGAAGTATGGTTAGTTATTCCCCTTCCTATCTTCTTTATCTCCCTTACTGACCTCTTTCTTATTCACTCTTAAGCCTTTGCTTCATTATCCCTAAGTTATACAACTGCACAGAGATCAGGTGATCTTGGAAGAAAGGGGAGGGGAGATTTCCAGGCCTGATCATATAAACAAGGACGATCACATGACTCAGAGGGGTCAGAAATGGCAAGAGCTGAGGACCCCAGGACTGTCCTGATCACCGGCTGCTCTTCCGGCATTGGTCTGCATCTGGCTGTAAAATTGGCTCAAGACCCTCAACAGAGATACCATGGTGAGCAGGGAAAAGGGATGGGGATGGGTTTGGGACCCCTTTTACTGGAAAATGGGAGACCCTAGTTTTAGTAGGAGTGAAAGACTGAGACAGATATGATATATATATATACATGTTACATGTTTCCATACATATATACAAATATTAACAAAGAGGCAGACAAACAGAAATATGCATAACCATAGAAGCAGCAGCATAGGTATAGGAATGCAATTTAATTCAATTTTTAGTGATACAATTGTAAACATTTTGACAGACATTCAGCCACACAAGATAAACACGTTGACAAAACCATATGCACAGACCCTCTGTCCTCCTTTGCCGTTACTTCTTTTCCATCCATTTTGTCTAAATTTTCCAAGGACTGAGGAAAAATGCATCATGGGGACCTTTCCTCACCCCAGGCTTGAAGAAACCCCTCTCTCTTTTCCTTACCCCATCTTCAGTTATGTCTTCTTTCCTGCTTTCCCGTCTTCCTCCCTCCTTATAGGATTATACCTTCAGGATTAAGCCTCTTACATAAGTATAATCTGGGACATATGTATGTCCTTCATATGAGGGACATTGCCATATGATTTGGGTGGCCCTTGCATCCCCACTTCTAGGGAGTGGTCTCATTACTTCCACTAGATCTGGTGATCCCATAAATGATTCCATAATCCCTAGCTCCCCAGCCTGGTCACCTTCTTCCTCCCTACACACAAATCATTAGGGCCCAGATGGATCGTATTGTTGTGAGCAAAAGAGCTATTACTCAAGCAAAGTAGTGAATGTGTCAGGGGGGGAACTAGGACTTTGGGTGATTGGGGGGGAGGCTAGAACTTGAGGCCCCAGTTGGATTTCTGCCAAACTGGATAGAGCCTCCTCCCCTCTCCTCCTGTGCCAGTTACCCTTATGCAGTAGACACACAGACACTCAGACAAGGGGCAGATTAATGTAGTGGATAGGGCACTGGCGGGTTAGTCAAAAAGATATGTCTATAGAAGTCTAATCCCCATGAGAAATGTAATCTCCTCCAAAACAGACCCAGAAAGTGTCCACCTGATCTTAACTTTGAAGAAAGTTACTGATGAAAACTTACTACCTCCCAATGCACCTCATTTATTTTTTGAATAGCTCTAACTATAGGAAAGATTTTCCTTATCTGAGCTAAAATCTGTTTTCCTGTCATGTATGTATCTTCCATTCTCTGATCCTAGTTCTGTGTGTTCACAGATCTGCAGCACATGCAACATGTGTGTGATTCAACCATGATTAAACTCCAATTATGTACATACTGATTCATGATTACACACACACTAAACCGTAGGGACCAGAGGCAATTGTCTCATAGGAGCTGGAGGAGGTGGGGCCCCGGGAGATTGTGCTGCTCCCTTACAACAATGCAATGTTCCTGGTCACTGTAGTGATCGCCACCATGCGGGACCTGGGGAAGAAAGAGAAACTGGAGGCTGCAGCTGGAGAGTCTCTAGGGCGGACGTTGACCGTGGCACAAATGGATGTCTGCAGTGAGGACTCGATTTCTGCCTGCCTAAGCTCCATTAAGGAAGGATCTCTGGATGTGCTAGGTGAGGCCGACCTTCTTCAGGTCCTGATCCTTCTAAGGAGTCGGCCAGTCCACCTCCAGCCCCAACAAAGGGGGAGACTCTTTCCCTCACCCTCTACAGTGGAAAGATGGTTGGATTTGAGCCTGAGCTCTTGGCATAGCCTGGCTATTATTCACCACATGTGAGATCTGGGGCAAGCCATCTCTCTTTTGGCTTGTTCCTCTATCTATAAAATGAGGATGTTAAATTAGATCAAGGGTTCTTTTTTTAAAATTCAATTATATTTTATTTTTAGTTCTGAATTTTCTCCCTTCCACTTTTCTGCCCATTGGGAAAGCAAGAAAAACAAAAGCCTTTACAAATATGTATAGTCAAGCAAAACAAATTCCCACATTATTCATATCAAAAATATGTATACTTCAATCTTTACTCCAAATCCATCACCTTTCTATTTAAAAACAGTGTGTTTTGTCATGAATCCTCTGGAATTGTTTAATAGCATTATGTTGTAAATCAAGGTATCTTAACTTGGGATCCAAGGAACTTGGATCAGGAAAAAAAAATGACATCTTTTTTCAATATAATAGGGTTTTGTTTTTTTTTTTTGTAATCCTAAGTAATTATAAATCATGATTCTGAAAACCCATAATTCTTGGGTTTCACCAAACTAATTGCTTAAGGGTTCTGTGACATCAAAAAAAAGGGACGAAATTCTGATAAAAATGGACAATGAGGTTTCTAGTTGCAAGTTTATGCTATTCTACCATCTTCTTAGAGCCATAGTCAAGGAGACAGAAGGCTGTGTTCTAGCCACTGACAAGTTGTATGATCTTGGGCGAGTAACTTGCCTTCTCTTGGGCTCAGTTTCCTGTCCTGGCTTAGTTGACCTCAGCTCTTTCCTATGGCTCCTCTATGACCCTGACTGACACTCCCAGGCAGCAGGAACCCCTTTCCCAGATTGGAGCTCAATCCTTCCCACTTAGACTGAAATAATCTGGGGCTCTTCTTCAGTTGCAGATGGGGATGGGAGTGGTAGGGATAGGGGCTGGAACTGGACCTGTCCAGGGATAGGGAGTGGCCAGGGCTCATCCTCAGAGACCTTGGTGTTGCTCCTTCCTACTCCCTCCAGTGAACAATGCAGGTTTGGGACTTATTGGGCCCCTGGAGAGCCTCACTATGACAGACATCAAGAAGGTCTTTGAAACCAACTTCTTTGGGGTAGTCCAACTGATCAAGGCTGTGCTGCCCAGCATGAAGCAGAAACGTAGGGGCCACATCGTGGTGATCAGCAGTGTCATGGGAATGCAAGGTAAGATTCCTTTCCCTATCCGTGGGATCTTCTATATTGAGTCCTATTTCTGAATAAGAAGATAATCCCATTCCGATCCATTCACTTGATATCTGGGCTTCCTTACTGAAAGGGAAGATATGGTCTTACTCAGGACCCCCCCTTCCCCCGCTCCATCTCCATCCCAATCCTACTGGGGAACCTTGCCTACCTAATGGTCCCAACTTCTGAAGGAAGAAATTGAGGTCCAC
The DNA here is from genome assembly GCF_016432865.1 of Antechinus flavipes. Taxonomy (NCBI): domain Eukaryota; kingdom Metazoa; phylum Chordata; class Mammalia; order Dasyuromorphia; family Dasyuridae; genus Antechinus; species Antechinus flavipes. Next base: position 653,085,444 of record NC_067398.1, read on the forward strand.
TCAGATATTCCTAGAACAAGAGGCAGTATTGGGGTATGGGCTCCCCTAGACATCCACAGAACCTGAATCCATTCCCATCCTGTCAAATTGTCTTTCCAGGTATCATATTCAATGATGTCTACTCGGCCTCTAAGTTTGCAATAGAGGGATTCTGTGAGAGTCTGGCTGTGCAGCTTCTGCGGTTCAATATCTTGTGAGATGGAGATGAAACTCGGGGTGGAATATTTTGGGGATCTGAACTCTGAGTGAGAGAGCTGAGGAGAGAGAGAGGGAAGATCTGTACCCTGAGGAGGAGAGGAGGTGGGCCCTGAAAAGGGCCAGTGAGGGAAGGGGTCCTAAAGGGTATGAGGGGATAGGAAGGTCTGAGCTCTAGAAGCCAGGGATTGATGGAAGAGAGAGAGAGACCGAAAGTCTGAGAGGGTGTCCTGAGGGAGGAATGGGTCCTGGATGCTGAGTCGGGAGAAAGCCTAGATTCTAAGGGGAGGGGTCTGAGGTGAGAAGAGTCCCTGAAAGGTTTTTGCTATGTGAGCGTGTCCTTGACTGTAGTGCCCTCCTGGGGAATTCCACTTCACTGAATTGATAACTCCCAAAATGCATTGTGGGGATAGTCAGTCATTGGAGAAAGACTTTATGGGAGTCCAAAGAAGTCTTAGGCTTTCATCCCTCCCTAGTGTGTCCTTAGTGGAACCAGGGCCGGTGAACACAGAGTTTGAAGCCAAGTTAATGGCCCAGATTTCCAAGGATAATTTTCCTGGCACTGACCCTGACACCTTGAGCTACTTTCTTGATATTTACCTCCCGGCATCAAAGGAGATTTTCCAGACCCTGGGCCAGAGCCCCGACGATGTTGTCCAGGTAAGGGGGGTGGGGATGGAAATCTTTATTCCTCCCAATTCTCTCTTCCTCTCCCATTTTACCAGCAAAGTCATGGAGCAGGACATCTTTTGGGATGGGGCTGCCCATGACTTCCTCTGACCCTAACTAGACTCCCTACCTCCACTTCCCTCCTTTCCTGCCTCCCTTGGGCTTCTGTTTCCATTATTATTGTCTCTTTGGAGGCTGGGGAAATTTGAGCCTAAGAGTCAGGAGCCTACTCTTTCCAGGCCATCGTCCAGGTGATTGGCTTAACACGTCCATCCCTTCGCTATCAGACCAATCCTCTCTATACGCCCCTGACTGCCCTGAAGTACGCTGACCCTTCCGGAGACCTCTCCATCCGCACTTTCTACCGTCTCCTCTTCCGCTGCCAGCCCCTTTTCCGGTTCAGTCTCTGTTGCCTGCGATGCCTTACAGGGAACTGCCTCCGACCCAGAGTCACACCTATGTGAAGGGGTCTCACACCTGTTGGGGGCTCAGAGCCATGTGAAGGGGACAGTATGTATGAGGAAGTTCATGTCCATGTAAAGAAGTCATGTGTAGTCAGAGACAGGAATGAACCTCAGTCAGAGGCTCTCTTTTTAGTCTTTTCAAGAGATGATGCTCGAAATCCTAAATTTACAATCCCTTCCATTGGTGGGAGTTTATTCCTGGACTCTGGCCTAACTATCAATCTTGTACTTCAGCCTTCTCCTCTCACCCCCACCTACACACTTCACTGTGAATTTAATAACACTTTGCAAGTGAATTTGTATTTTATTTTATTGGCATTTTTAATTTAATATTTTATTTTTCTCAACTACCTGTAAAAACAATATTCATTAAAACATTTTTGAGTTCCAAGTTCCTCCTTCCTGTTCTCTCCTCATTGAGAAGGCAAGCAATTTTATATAGGTTATACATGTGCAGTTATGCAAATTACATTTCTATTTTAGTCATGTTGTAAAGAAAAATAGAAAAAAAAATAAAGTTTTTAAAAAATATATTTTAATCTGTATTGAGTCTATCAGTTCTTTCTCTGGAAATGGAGAGTATTTTTCATCATGAGTTCTTCAAAATTTTCTTGGATCATCGTATTGCTGACAGTAGCTAAATCATTCACAGTTGTACAATATTGCTGTTACTGTGTACAATGTTCTCCTGTTTCTGCTCATTTCATTTTGCATCAGTTCATATAAGTCTCTTCAGATTTTTCTGAGAGCATTCTGCTTATCATTTCCATCACAATCACAACTTGTTTAGCCATTCCCCAAATTGATACGCATCCCCTCAATTTCTAATTCTTTGCTACTACTAAAATTGCTGTACATGAACAAAAATATTTGTGTAAATGTTGAACTTTTACCTTTTTGTTTTTCATCTCTTTGGGATACAGACCTAAAAGTGATATTACTGAGTCAAATTATAGTCTGAATTTTTATTCTATTGATTATGCCAGCATCTACACACAAGAACACATATTAATACATATATTTGGGAGAAAAATTAGTTATTGGGAGACAAACCTAATAAGTCATATTGCTGGGTCAAATTATAGTCTGAATTTGTAGCTTATTGATTATGCCAGCATCTACACACAATAGAACACATATTAATCCATATATGTAGGAGACAAATTAGTTATTCTGTTTATAGAACATATGTCTGCTCATCTGTCATACTGAGTAAATCAATGAGACGACTGAGATTTCTTTTTGCAGCTTTAGAAATTGAAAGTCTGACAGATTTAGGGGAAGGCTTCAACCTTAGAACACTGAGTTTCCAAGCTTATTTCTGTGTTTAGATTTCAACACAGCAGGTGGAAAAAATCCTTAGATACATAGTGGGAAAAGACTTCAGGACTTTACAACTTACTCAAACAGTTGTGCTTTCACAAAATAAATGATCCAGATGCTTTTGTGGGAAGATTTATTTTGAAGAATTCGTGTGAAAGGTCTAGTAAGCTGCCTTGTTCTTTTGATGCCAGATCTGGAATTCTAACATTATCAGCTTTAAGGTAAAGCTATTTATGTGGATAGAAGAGTAGAGAAATAGACAGAAGGGCAGGAATCCTCATCTGAGAATTTGAAAGCTATGTATATGCCACCAAAACTGAGCTTGAGTTTCCCAACTCCTGTCAAACATACAAGTATATCAGTGAATAAAGATTTTCAATCTGCCTGCCTTGTTCTCTGCACAAATAGTAACAGAATGAGCTGGGTTCTCCTTGGATCCCAGCTTCTGAGTTTGGATTTCTTATCAGCTAGAGCAGAATGTTTGAAAATTATCAGAGATAATTCAGAAGTTTATCAAAATGTCTTAACCCCCATTTCCTCAGGTTCCTTATCTCCTTCCCAATTTAAGTGACCTGAAAGGTCACCTTCCCATCATAAAGTAAAGCATTTATTTATTAAATAAAAATTTTAATTTAATTAATTTTAAAAGTATAATTGTATTGGAATGACTAGCTTTCTATCTGGGTCTGTATTCTCAATTTCCTAGTGAGATGGATTACTTCTCTTAAGATCTGAGTTCTTAATTGCACATATTTAACATATCAGATTGCTTGATGTTTTGGAGAGGGGGAAGATAAGGAAGAGAGGGAGAAAAGTTTGGAACACAGTCTTAGAAAAATTAATGTTGCAAACTATCCTTACATGGAAAATAAAATACTATCGAAAATTTAAATTAAAAAAAGAAGATCTGACTCTTAGCTTTGCCTCTCCAGAGGTACATATGCTCTCAGAGGCTGAATGTCAAGCAACTCTATTATCTAAGAGAATAAAAAATAAACCCATGTGCTAGATGGTGAGTTCTACCCCAATGCCTACAAGGACAGTGCTTATTTCCTAGCTAATTATCAGGTGAAACCTGAGGTCTGATAGTCACCATGGGGGTCCCTCTAAAGTGTTCAAGATGTTCCATAATTGCTTGGATCCCTAGAAATTCACACTGCAATCTCACTGCCTATTTATATTGCATCTTCTGATGGGTTTTCCCAGAAATTTCATAATTGCACACACACACACACACCCTTACATAGTGATTTTCCCATCATCAGATTCCATCTGGTATCCTAGCATCTTTATCACTCCACTCTAGGTCAGGAAGTTGCACTGCCTAGCTCACTTAAGAAATGGCTTCACTTCATTGATCTCAATACAGTTGGTGGTATTTGTTACAGATGCAAAAACCCCCTGGGGTGACTGTATAAGAATAAAAGGAATACAGCAGTCAATTGAGCCCAATATGTTTTGGTTCAGGTACACAGCCAAGGGCAGTAGTGGCTGGAGCTCTGGACTTGGAGTCACAAAAGTCCTGAATTTGAACCCGGCCTAACTAGCCATTAGACACTGAGAAAATCACTTTATTTTTCTTGGTCTGGGTTTCCTTGTTTATCAAATAGGAATAATTTTTAATAGCACCTACCTCCTAGGGTTTTTGTAAGACTCAAATAAAGTAACATGGGAAATAGTTTGCAAATCTCATAGCCTTATATAAATGCTTTATGATTATGATTATTATATATCTTCAGCAGGTCCCTGGACCATAAGTCCCCCTATCTAACCCTTTTCCATCACTAGAAAAATCTATCTCTGTTTCTTGGGGTATGTATCTCGCAAATACATACCTTGACTGAGCTTCCTCTCTTCCTGACCACTCTCCCTCAAGTAAGACTCAGTCTAATGTTGTCTCCTCTAATCCAAGTTTAACTTTCTCTTCCTCCCTCTTGCCAGATGTTGTCCATTTAGAGCCATCCCACCTTCTCCCAACTCTGGCCAAGCAGATTCCACTCCCCTCTTCATTCCCCCATCCTTGGATGTGGGAGTAAGCAAAGGTTCCCCACTTCCTTCCAAAAGCACAAAAGGGGGCACCTCACTCCCATGAGTTCTTGACTAGGACATCCCATAGATCTGGGCTCAGGATCAGGGCTATTCTGTTCCAGAAAAGGCTTGAATTTCTAAGGTCAGGGAGCATCTCAGGGGCAGAGTCAGTGATGAGCATACCAGCTGCCACAATCCTCAGCTCCCATTCCTCCGGCAGAGTAACAGCCAGGATCACTGCTGAGGTGTTTGCTCTATCAGTCAGTTGCCTTTCATGCCTGTGACCAGATTCAGTCTCATTGAATGTGGCAGAAATAAAGGAATAAGGAAGGATATGTGTCCTTCAGGCAGTTAGTAAATAATAATAACAGTTAATAGTTATCATTTATATAGGACTTATTATGCATCAGGTTCTGAGCTTAGTGCTTAACAATTATTATCTCAATGGATCCTCAAAACAATCCTGGGATGTAAGTGCCATTGTTATCCCCATTCTACAGATGAGCAAATTGGGACAAATAGATAAGCACATTGCTCAGGATCCAATAGCTAGTAAGTGCTTGAGGCGGGATTTGAACTTAGATCCTTCAGACTATAGGTGGTAGATGGCAAATGCCAAGGTTTTATCAATGGACTGGATAGGTTGAGTGAGGAAGAATGACACTGAGATTGGGAACCTGGTGCCTGAGAGAATGACAGTATCCTCTAAAGCAAAATGGAAGTTGAGAAGAGAAGAGAGCTGGGAGGGGAGGGAGAAAGCTAATGAGTTCTGCTTTATCCATGTTGAGTTTGATGGAACATCCAGTTTGATATGTTGTCAAAAGGCAGTTGGTAATGTGGTGACAGAACTCAGGAGGGCTATATCTGATAATCCTCTGCATGGAAATAAGAATTAAACCCATAGGAGCTAATAAGATCACCAAGTGAGATAGCATAGACAGAGAAAAGAAGCAAATGTGTGGGGGGAATACCACAATTAGTGTTTATGTATATCTGGGAGACATGTGTGACAAGTGAGGACACTGCAGAATTGTAGCCCAAAGCCCCTTTCATACCTTTCCTTAAGCCTACAGTAATTGTCCCAGAAGAGAATTTAATTTCTAAATTGGTCACTGATGGCGTGAATGGTCTCCAGGGAAAGCCCATGTCCCTGGTGGCAACCCGGTGTCTAAGTGGGTCCCAGTGAGGAGCAAACTGACCCTGTAGAATTATTTTGCACTGACATTATCTTGTACAGATGGAACTATTCTTTACTGAAAACCACCCCCTCCCACCCCGTTACCTCATGCAATTTGGAAGTTAAGCTATAGACATCAACTCCCCAGGCTATCTTATATAAATAGTATGACCATCAGTTGATGTACTGATGTACACAATTAGCATAGGTAGCACACCTTATTTAGGATCGTTTCCCATAAAAGATCCCACCTTCTCCCTTGTTAATTGTGAGTTCATTAGGAATTTTGCCCACTTGCTAAGTATTACAATAAAACTTTGTCCCTTGACTTGGAAATGGTTTGACTCTGTGAATTCATTCCCACCCTTCATGATATGATGTACCTCATCATAACTTTTTGGACTTCATCATTTTTGGTTTGGGGGTTTTCTTGGCAAAGAAACTAGAGAAGTTATCTATTTCTTTCTCATTTTTTTTCAGATGAGGAACTGAGGTAAACAGGATTAAGTGACTTACCCAGGGTCTCATAGCTAGTAAGTATCTGAGGTTGGATTTGAACTCATGAAGATGAGTCATCTAGATTCTAAGCCCAGTGCTCTATCCACTGCACCACTTAGAAAGCACTTAATAAATGGGTTGGATTATAATATCTTTAAAGTCCCTTCTGATTCTAAATCCTGATTGCTTCAGATGACATATAGCATGCCCCCTGCTAGAGGACCCTGATCATATCTAGGTTTCCCTCAGAGTTAAGAAGTCTACACTGTCCACCTTCCATCACAGTCTATACCTAATCTCCCTACCCCAGCCTCTATTTGCCCTTCTACAAATACCACTTGTCTAGTTCTTCCTTACATAGGCTCTTGGAGTGAGACAAGGAGAAAAGGGATTTATTTGGCTGAAGCCAGTGAGATGTGTGAGCTGTTCATTTGGCTGGTGAGAAGTGTGAATAAGCTATAGCTTAGAAAAGGAGAAAAGGCCTTGAGGATGAGGGCATTGGGTTCTCTCAGGAGTGTGTCGGGACTGTGCAGGTAGATGTTGCTACTGGGGAAAGATATTAGAAAAGTGTTTTCCCTGCCAGAGAGGTGATGGACCGAAGTCAGGAATGAGATGTATGTTTTCAGACATTTATTTTCATATGTTTTTCAGAGACATATGTTTTCAGACATAGCCCATGTGGCAATTTGTTTAGCTTAACGACTCATTCTTGTTAGAAGGATTTTTTCTTTTTTCTAATGGAAGACAGAATTGTTAGGTATGGGGCAGCTAAGTGGTGCAGTAGCTACAATACCAAGTCGCGAGTCAAGAAGGCTCCTCTTCCTGAGTTCAAATCTGGCCTCAGACATTTATTAGTTATGTGATCCTGAGCAAATCACTTAATGCTGTTTACGTCAGTTCCTCATCTATAAATTGGGCTAGAGAAAGAAATGGCAAAGTACTCCAATATCTTTGTCAAGAGAACTCCAAAAAGGGGTCATGAAGAGTTGGACATGACAGAAATGAATGAAAAACATCAATGACAATTAACAGGGAAAAGGATGTTGATAAAAATAGTTGTCAAAAAAGAACAGAAAGGGAAAAAAAGGCATTTTGAAGGTTTTTTCCAAGTACAGAACAGAACAGAAGGAAACAAAAACAAGTAGGACAGTTTTTGAAAGTTAACATTGGATTTATTATATATTTAAAAGGAAAAGCAAATGGTATGGGAACTCACAGTTCCATGCACAAACCTCTTTCTCTTCTTTGTATATGGAAATGCACATTTTATTTGGTGTTTAATTTTAGAATTTTAAAAATAATTTAAAAAAAAAAAGAAAGACCTTAAGTTTCAAAGATAGGAAAAGATGTGGTGATGATGCTAGCTTTAGGTAGAGTGGCTAAAAACTAAAATAGAAATTAGAAGATGGGGTTGAAGGACCTCTAACACTCTCATTGTATGGATGGAGAAACTGAGGTATAGAAAAGATAAGGGACTTATGCAGGATCACACAGTTAATATCTGAGAACAGACAGAGTCAAGTCTTCTTGACTAAAACCAAGCTTCTCTTTACTTGTTCTATTTAATCTCACATGGTTTTATAAAATACAGGAAGCAGCAAGAAGGCAGAGAGGACTATAATTTTCCAGGATCAAGAGCGCAGAGAAAGAAGCAGAAGACAAAGAGAGCAGAATAATAATAATAAAGAGGGAATAATAATAAAGAGAGAAAGACATTCCTGTATGACTGTAGGAAAGATGCTTCTGCTATGTCTGGGAGGTGGGACCAAAGAGACTATAAATTCTTCATATAGAAGCAACCCTAGAAAATCTGTAGGGTTTTGCTTTTTTTTTTTTTTTTTTTTGCATGGGTTATAGGGTAATTACTGAACTGGTAACCAGGCAGTATTTGATTTTATCTCTCATCTCTTCCCGTTTCTCCCTGTGTAACTATGGGCAAATGAATTTCATCTCTTTTAGAGCTTTCAGGAGGTTGGATCATATGTTGATTGGTTGGCCCCTTATATAACTTTAATTCTTACAGTCCTCTATCTGTATTATCTAGTGTAAGAGATCTTCCCTTTAAGTCTGAAATTTTCCCACCTATAAAATGAAGCCATTCATTAAATAATGTCTAAAGGTAATTCTAACTCTTCATCTCATGATTCCAGGAAATTTCTGTTACTTTACACAGGGCAGAGAAGGGGCAATGAGCGGCTAACAGTTGCCTGAGCTGGACATTGTACATTGGCCTTTGAGGTCTTGGCCACTAGAAAGGCCTTTCCCCTTCAATGAGATAGGGGGAATTCCTCTTAGGGGGAAGGGAGTCACAATTTAGCCCTTTCCAGACCCAAGAAAATCATTTTGGGAGCAAGAATCCGCTGATAGGGGAGGACCTGGGATCAGGGCTACTACTGGGGCTGGGCTGAAGGAAGCAGCCCACTATCCCATGGGATTTATGGGAAGTCTTCTCAGTTCAGTTGGTAATTAACTTGGTCTAAAGATAAAGCCAAAACAAATAACCAGAGAGCAGCTGGCCCAGATATATCAGCCCGCTTCTTCCACTGTTACCTTGCTAGCCTCTGCCATGGAGGCCCCCAAGATCCTGGCTCTGTCACAACTGCTTCTCCTTCTGGGTCTCCCTCTTGCCCATGGAGACCCTCTGTGAGTAGGGGAGGGGACGGGATGTATCTCCCTCTGGCCACATCTGTATCTTTTTCTATCAACATGTCTCCAAGTGTCTTTGGAGTATTTCTCTTTTCGTGATCGATTCCTTCTACATATTGGTGTATTCGCATCATTGTGTTTCTTTCCCTCTGTATACCTCCCAGTTAAGAACCCTTCTAGCTCTGAGATCCTATAACTTCTATTAGGTTTTTTAGAGAGTTTTCTTCTGTAGGTCTAGCTCCTGGAAGGGGTCTCCTCGGCATTTTTTAGTATAATCCCTGGTGTTTTTCTTTCTGCATAACTCCATGTGATATTCTTGGCCTTTTCCACACACTGTGTGTCCTCTGGACAGCCTTTTGGCCCGGGCTCCCCTCAGCTTGTTGTCCATTGTGCATCTCCTGGTACAGGTACCTCCTGGTGGCCCCTCGAGTTCTATGGGTGGGGAGCCCAGAGAACATCATGCTGCAGGTGCATCCAGACCCTGAGCAGCCTCTGGTCGAGACTCTTGAAGTGTTTCTCACCATTTGGGACTTTCCCCTAGAGAGGAAGTTGTTATATAACCTACCGCTCACACTCAACCTAGAAAACAACTATATGGCCTTGGCTCCTGTGACGGTATGTGGTGTAGTTTGGCGTGCCATGTTGTGAGGCTGGGTTTAGTAGAGACTCCATGACAGATCCTCCAATGCCCCTTCACTTAGAGGCAACTCTGGAATACCTGGTCTCAGGATTAAAGTTGGTTTGGTCAGACCCTAAAAGGAACTTCCTAAGAGTAAGGTTTGAATCATGGACTCTAGTCCATGGTTCTTGGAAGCCTTAAAATCCAGAGGCAAGGGATTGGACTATATGACTTCTGACTTTCCAAGACTGGCCAGGAACGAGATGTCAGGCAGAAGAGTTGAAACTTTATTTGAAAGACAACAGGGAAATTTTTAAGCAGGAGATTGCCATGATTACCTTCGTGCATAAGAAGCACGGATATGTATGTAGTTATTTATAAAAATATAAAATACTCAATTTTAAAAAGGAATGTATAAACTAAAGAGACCAAAGTCTGAAAGAAAAATTAGACATTTCCTAATACAGTTGCTCTCTGCAAATGTGCTACATATGGACCCAATCAGAGCTAGAATCTGAAGGGACCACAAAGGAACCTTAAAGAAAGGTCATCTTCCAACTCCTTCATTTAAGAAAATCCAATTAACATTTGTTTTTATATCACTCGTATTTGCTAATATGCCCGGGTGACAAAATGGGAGAAGCAAAAATATTTGTGAGTGATGTTAGCAGAATGGGAAGAGCAGGACTTGGTAACTGATTGGATCTTAGAGTTGAGAGAAAAAAAGAGAAGAAGCAAAAGATAAGCCTGAAGTTAAGAACTCTTGGATAAATGGAGGTGCCCCAGACAGAACCAAGGAAGTCAGTGGGAGGGAGCAGGTTTGAAGGAAAGGTACTGAATTGGAGGCGTATTCTTCCCAGATCCCGGATAGCGTAGTCTTCCCTCCACGTCCAGGGAAGCAGTATGTGGTCCTCAAAGCCTCCTCCAAGAACTTCTCTCTGATGAAAACCATCCTGGTTGCTCCACATGCTGGCTACATCTTCATCCAGACGGATAAGACCATCTATACCCCTGAGCAATGGAGTGGGTCCCAATGCCTGGGAGGGAAAGAGGAGGGAAGGCTGACTCATAGCTTCTGGCATTGCCCAGAAGGCTCCCCTTTCTCTCTCCATCATCCAAAATCTCTGGGTTCCAGGTTTCCCAGACTGCTTAAGGGCTGGGGCTCTCAATTAATGCCCAGAATCTTCAGGTTTTCTTCACTGTCTAGGATTTCTCAGCACTGACTTCTAGGGTCAAAATATCTGGGCTCTGGACAACAACATACTTTTGTTTCCCTCCCAGTTCAATACAGGGTGTTCACAGTGAACCATGGTTTAGACCCAGTGTTGAGGCCATTCACCATCAACATAAAGGTTGTTTCTTATGGGTCTTGAGAACTGGGTCCTAGGCAACTCAACAGAGCTGGGGAGACCCTGGGAAATGTGAACTAGGAGTGGGGGGTGGGTTTCAGTATCTCCTGACTCTCCTCTTCCCCCCTCCAGAATCCTCAAGGCATCTCGGTCATCAGCCAGAACCTAGGGGAGGAGAGTGGTTTCTTTGTGGGTTCCTTCCAGCTCCCTGAATTGGTCAGGTATCCCCTTCTCTACTCCCTACCCCAAAATCTCCTCCCTCTGATACCTCTCCTTCCTCCCCTTCCTCCTGCTTCTCTTCCTCCCTCCCTTTCTCTACCTTCTCCCATTTACACCAGGCCTTCCCAAAGTGGGACCAGAGGGAGGGAAGTCTGGAGGAGGGGGTTGACTAACCATTGGTTCTAGACTGTGACCTTCCTGCTTCAGTTTTGGAACCTGGACTATTGAGGCCCATTATCAGAGTGGGCCCCAGAATCCATACAGTGTGTCCTTTGAAGTGAAAGAATATGGTAAGCAACCTTGGGTCATACTACAACATTGGCTATGTGGTCTAGGATTCTCGAGTTCTAGCTGCTGGATTTGAAGAACTGGGATTCTGGGTTTTTGGCCTGGGGCTTTGGACTCTAGGCTCTAGGTTCTCTTCTCCTTTGAAGCTCACCTCTTCATCAGCTCCACACTTTCTCTCTTTTTAGTGCTCCCATCCTTTGAGGTCCAGTTGGTTCCCAATAAGACCTTCTTCTACCTTAATGACATGACTTTGGGATTGATATTGAGGCCAGGTGAGCATTTCCATCCCTCATATTCAGACAGAGGAGAGAAATGCCTTCCATGGATTATGGAAGTACGAAGGGTCAGAAAGGGAGATAGAGAGGCACTTGGGTCTGGGACCAGGTATTCCCCAGCCTCTTCTGTAAAGAAAACTGGGGGAAATCTCAGGTATTTGGCTTCTGAAGCATTTGGGAAAAGTGAGAACTGGGGTCCTAGTAGCTCTGTGAGGTTGTGTGAAGGTACTTCAGAACTAGCAAGACAATTTTCTCTGGGTCTCTAGATATGTTTTCAACAAGCCTGTTGATGGACATGCCGTGGCCATTTTTGGGATAAAACTGGACTCTAGTTGGATTGCCATCCAGGACTCACTGCAGAGAGTAAAGGTCAGCACTGATCCCCTCTAATCCCCGCCATCTTCTGAGGGTCCCCTTTCCCTTCTCAGTTTTTCTTCTCTTTTTTCCTGAGCCAGATTTCTGAAGGCCATGGACATGCTTCCCTCAGCAAGGACACCCTGACCACACAGTTCCAGGATCTCAACAATCTCCTGGGGGTTTCAATTTTTGTCAATGTTACTGTATTCTCCTCTGGTAGGTGACCCTCTTTCCTTTCTCCACTACTGCACCTCTTCTTGTTGTTCTCCTAAACTGGGCTGGAAGAAGAAAAGGGAGGAAGGGAATGAGGAGGGGACTTATTTGGGCATAAAAAATAATTCTATTTTTTTTAGAATCTCACTTTTCTTATCTGTAAAATGGGTCAAAAGGCTTAAAATCCTCTCCACTGATTGGGGGGAGAGAGATCAGAAGTTACCTAGTCTCCTGAGGCCTGCTCTCCTCAGAGACTTTTTTATTTACACAGCAGGTGAAATGGTTCAGGCTGAGCACTCAGGGGTGAAGATAGTCCAGAGTCCCTATAATATCAGATTCACCAGAACACCTCATTATTTCAAGCCTGGAATGCCCTTCCACTTTGGGGTGAGAAGTTACCAAAGGGTGCAGATGTGCCCATCCTTTATCTTTCTCCCCACCCCCCAAGACAGAGACTTCTTCCCCAAAATCAAAGACACTCCCCCCACATTCTAGACCCTTTCCCTCACTCCTAGGATAGAAACCCCACTCTTTTCTAGGATACTCATTTCCTCCCAGAACAGACTGTCCACCAGCACAGACATGAGACTCTCCCCAGATACTACCTGATATTAGAACTAAACAACAGTATATATCCTTCCCCCACCAACTCTATTCACAGGTCTCAGTCACCCATCTTGATGGATCTCCAGCATCTGAGGTTCCTGTGCAATGTGAAGGCAACAGGGTCCAGACTTCAGCTGAAGGGCTTGGTTCCTTGACCCTTAACACTGCAATCAATTTGGAGAAACTGTCCATTCGAGTAAGGACATAGAACCCAGTCCCCTGGGATTAATTAAAGATGGAGTGGAAAGAATAAGGAAACCCGGAAGGAACAGAGAACCTGGGAAAGGGCTGCTGCTGGAAGGGATGACTTCATTCCCAGATCTAATGCCCACCTCTCCCTAGGTGGAAACAAAGGATGAGCTTCTTCAGCCCCATGAACAGGCCTCAGCTGAGTTGACAATCCAGGCCTATAAGACTCAGGAAAACTCTGAAAACTTCCTACACATTGAGGTCAACACTTTGGAAACTGAGATTGGGAAAAGCTTTCAATTAAGCCTCAATACAAGGCACAAGAATCAGGACATCAAAGAGAGAATCACACACTTCACCATCTTGGTGAGGAGAGGGTCCCAAGCACTCTGGGACGTGCTCAGTAGTTACTACCCAGGGATGAGGAGGGGGACCTTAGAGAGGGAAGTGGTACCTGACTTTCAGGTCTGCCAGCCCTTCCAGAATTGTTCATCATTGTGCTTCCCCTTCCTTTTCTCCTCTTTGCTAAGTTACTGAGCAAAGGGCAGATCACACATGTCCAGATCGAGCCCAGGAGAGCAGGGGGCATTGTAACATCTTCCATGGTCCTTGTGAGGCCAGAACTACTGCCATCCTTCCGTATCCTAGCCTATTACATCCTCCCAGGCTCCAGTCCAGAGCTCGTGGCCGACTCCATCTGGATTGATGTGAAGGACACATGCATGGGCACTGTGAGCCATGACCTCCCTTCCCTCCTCCACCTCTGTCCCCCAATGTCCCTGTCTCCAATGCCTTCTCTGTTCTTCCTAGGATGCTAATGTAGGGTCCAAGCCATAAAACCCCTGAGGTCAGAGATAGAAAAGCTCAATCTGGATTGGAGTGATCGAAAAAGGCTTCTGGGAGGAGAAGAGACTAAAGACAGTGGGATCAGAGGGGCAGAGAGCAGTGAGATAGATTATGCAGTCAGGAGTCTTTAAGAGCAAGTTCTCAGGGGGAGCACTGAGTGCTGGTGAGAAAACTGGGCTGAGAAGGCTGGGCAAGACAGGTAGGAACAGCTAAATCCCACACAGACCCAGGGAAGAAGCTGGGGAACCCCATTCCCATACCTTTCTGTGCCTCAACTTAGCCTTACCTACCCATGCCCATTCAGCTTCAGATAGGCCTGAAGGACTCAACTGATGATGGAGTATATGAACCCAGTGTCCTTGTGAACCTACTGCTGACTGGTGACCCTCATGCTCTGGTGGGCCTGGTTGCCGTGGACAAAGCTGTCTACGCCCTAAACAGCAAGCACAAGATTTCCCAAAAGAAGGTAAGGTCATCCAAGGAAGTCCAGATCCAATTGCTACTGGGCTTAGCTTGGGACAACCCGGCTTAAGTTCTTCCTTGATGGTCCACAGGTTTGGGATGTGGTGGAGACTCGAGACATTGGCTGCACTGCAGGAAGTGGGAGAGACAACCTGGGTGTTTTTACGGATGCTGGTCTGGACCTCACAACCAGTGCTGGGATAAACACGGTGGCTAGTGAAGGTGGGAGAGAGAGACCTCGGGATGCCGGGGGAGAGGGGCCTGCGAGGGAGTCGAGTGATATAGTATAAATAACACTAGATATAGAAAAGCAGAATCTTGAATCTTGGAAAAGTCCCTTTCTCCACTCTGAGGCTCAGTTTCCCCACCTGTAAAATAGAGTGATGCTAGGTAGTTGCTAAAATTCTTCTGATTCAAGGTGATTAGGAAGGTGGCTATGAAGGAGACTACATGGAGGGAGCTAGGAGAATTTCACCACCAACAGGGTCTTTGGCCATAATGGGGGTAGGGACGTAGATTAGGGGCAAAGAAAAAATCTAGCTATCCATCCCCAGCCAGTGAGCTACACTCATTCTTGGAGATAGGAAGTACAATTTGAAATGACCAGATGTCCTGGTGCACAATTCAGAGGATCTTCCCCATCCCTCTAGACTGGCAATGCCCCCGGAGTTCCTCCTCTTCCTCACGCAAAAGCAGGTCCCTGAAAATTCTGGAAAAAAAAAGACAAAAAGGTTAGTATCATACCTTTGTGGTGGCTGCTCCTTAAATCCATGAACCTCAAATCTTGATACTCCCAAAGTACTGAATCTCTCATTTCCAAACCCTGGACCCCTCAACTTTAAAGAAATATTTGAGAAATGGGGAAGGCAAAGACTGGGGGATAGAAAAGAAGAGCTTCTGTGTTCTTGTTCCATGTGAGCTCAGGACCTTCCCCTCCATTCCTTCCTTATGCAGTGAATGAATTCAGGGTCCAGCTGGAGCGACGCTGCTGTGAGGCAGGCTTTCGGGAGGGGCCTGTCGGACTCTCATGCGAGGACCGGGTGCCCTGGGTACGCCACGGCCCCGCCTGCAAGGCTGCCTTTCTACAGTGCTGTCACCACGGGGCAATGCTGGATCAGGAGGCCCAGGCGGAGAGGCTGGTGCTGGGGACTGGTAAGGATGGGGACAAGGAGGAGGAGGTAGGAGAGGGTGAGCCGGGGGGCAGGGACCCCACACACATGTCTCACAGCTGACGAAGATGAGGACCCAGACTTGTGGATCCTGGAAGAGGACTTGCCAGTACGCACAGTCTTCCCTGAGACTTGGCTCTGGAGAAAGGTCACTTTGCCCAAAAACCCTGCCCGGGGTTCAAGGTAAGACTGAGGCTCCCTAGGGTTCCTTCCCCCAGTGTCTTAGGACCAAAACCAGAGAGAGAGTGTGACCTCAGCAATAACAACTATTAATACAAAACAGTGGCTGGAGAAGCAAAAAAAAAAAAAAAGTGATGATACAACTGAAATACGAGGGTAAAGACTATGGGGTTTGGTTGTGGGAGAGTGACCATAACCCCACAATAGGGATTGTGCCAGACCTTAACCCCAAGACAGTAACAACAGTCCTTGAACAATTGACTGGCTTAATGCAGTGGCAACTGGTTAAAATGGAAATGTCCCCACCCCCACCTCACCCCCTAGACTTGCTTCTATGATCATCCCTGTGACCCTGCCTGATTCCATCACCACTTGGCAAATCATGGCTGTGAGCCTCCGGAAGGGCAAAGGTGAGTCTTCCCTGCCCCCACATCCGAAAGTCCCAGTGATTGTTCAGCACGTAAGCATTGCCAGACCTACTTGTTCCAATAGTCCCAAATCTCCCTTTGCATAAACTTCTCCCCTTCCTCTGTCTTTCCTTGTGTCAGGTGTTTGCATCTCAGAGCCCCTAGAGCTGGTGGTCAGGAAGGTTTTCTTCATGGACCTGAAGCTGCCCTTCTCTGTGGTCAGGAATGAGCAGGTCCAAATCCAAGCCGTGCTGCATAGCTACCTGAAAAGAACTGCCCGGGTGAGGAATCAGTGGGCGCTTTGAGCCATAAGGGAATCCTGAGTGAGACAGGAGCAAGTTCTAAAGGGACCATAAGAGGTGCATATGTGAGGGACACGAGTGAGATCTGTGGGATCCATGAGCAGTGAACAGGCCATGAGTCAGCAGGATATCATCGTGACCTCTCTTTACAATGGACCTGCATTCCCATGCATTGACCATCAATCAACCAGACATTTCTAGATCAACCCCATGGGATGTGTTTGGCCTGGTCCCCAAAGTATAGGGGAATGCTGAGAAAGCACCCAATTCTCTGGGTTCATGGGAGACAATCAATAACCAGGATAGCAGAAAACTAGGTCATATTGTGGATTTCCAGTTCTCTCTATCAATAAAATCACAGCTAAGTGTCTCATTGGGTAGAGCACTAGGCTTAGAATCTGGAAGATCTGATTTCAAAAGACAAATAAACTACAAAGTCCTCTCTGTATCATTTAAGTCTCTTGATGATCTGGCCTCAACTTACCTTTCTGGACTTATTTCACATTACTCCCTTCCATGGACTCTGGTACAGCCGAACTGTCTTTGTTATTCCTCATACATGATAGGTACCCCAGCCATCTCCTTTACCCAAGATATCTTCCAAGTCTAGAATCCACTGCTTCCCCTCCTCTGCCTCTGAGAATCTCCCCTGCTTCCCCTCCTCTGCCTCTGAGAATCTCCCCTGCTTCCCCTCCTCTGCCTCTGAGAATCTCCCCTGCTTCCCCTCCTCTGCCTCTGAGAATCTAATTTCTTTCAAGGCTTAATTCAGTTGCCATCTCCTACACAAATCATTTCCTGATCCTCCTGGCTGAAGTGCCTCCCTTCCTCCTCCTTCCAATCCCTTCATATTTACTTCGCTGATATTTTGTATATATTTATATGTGTAACTGTTGTCTTTTTTTTTAAAGAATGTAAGCTCCTTGAGGTCAGGAATTGTTTCATTGTGTCTTTGTAACTCTAATTGTGTAACCTAATCTTTGTAACCCTAAATTGTGTCTTTGCAACCCTAATTCCCGATAGTCCCTGGTGGCAGGCACCTAATAAATGCTTGTTGATGAATTGATCGATCCATAAAATGAGTAGTTTGAAAGTCCAGATGTGCCTTCCATTGCTAATATTCTATGAATCTAGGACCTGCTTGCTATGTTGCTTTTACGTGGGCTGTCCCACTCTCTCTTTCCAGTCCCTATTAGGCTGAGATGTGAGAGCAAGTTCCAGATTCTCCCTCATTCTCCTGTTGAGGAAATGAAATTATTAGGTGCTCCCCATGAACAGCTATCAGGGTCCTCTTGGTTGTGATGATACTGTCTGTCCTTATTCTTTTCCAACCCAGGTTCGTGTAGAATTTCCCTACAAGAAGGCGCTGTGTAGTAAGGCCAGCAAGACCCAGTCCTTCTTCCAGAGAGTCTCCGTGCCTCCTGCCTCCTCCAGGGTGGTGTACTTCATTGTGCTTCCTGTAGAGCAGGGCAAAGTTGATGTGGAAGTCAAAGTTGAGGGATCTGGAGTCTGGGACCAAGTGAAGAAAACCCTCTTTGTTCAGGTAACTAAATCTCTTAAGGTTGAGACCAGATAGATAGATGGGCTGTTGGTTTACAGATAGGAGGAAACATGACATAGTCAAGAGAGTACTGGACAAGAGTCAGGAAGAACTGAGTTCAAATTGTACCTTGAAACTTACTAGCTGGTTGTGTGACTCTGGGAGCATCACTTAATATTTCTTCGCCTCAGTTCCGTTATCTATAATATGAAGATTATCAGAGCACCTCCCTCTCAGGATCTGTATAGATGGATCAAATGCAATTATATTTATAAAGCATGTTGCAAGAGCAATGTAAATATTATTATTATTAACATTATCATCAGGAAAATGAGACCAAGAGGAAGTAAATGACTTGCTTGAGATCACACAAGTAGTAAATAGGAATTTGAATTCAGTTTGTCCGACTCTATATCCAACAAATAACCACTATACCATGCTAGGTCCCTTTACCTATTTTAGTCTTAACCTCTCCCAACTCTAAAATGGGTGGAGGGATTGGACTACATGATCATGATCTCTAAGTTCCCTCTTCTATTTTGAAATTCTTTTGACTACAGGCAGAAGGACAGATAGAGAGACTCTCTTATAGTATGCTGTTGGACCCCAAAGGTTTGTGAGAACACTGGCTCTAGGAGGGATGGGAAAGCACAGGCACAGGTGTGGGGATGTTCCTGGAGGTCTGAAAGCCACCAAGTTGGAGCACAGGGGAGGAACTCAGAAGCCTTGCTCCTAAAATAATCTAGCTAGTCCATGAGGCTAAATTCCACCAGCTCCAATTGCCTCTGTCACAGTTTAGTCTTTCTTAAAATAATAATAGCTTTTTATTTTTCAAATATATATAATACATAATAGATGCAAATATGCAGTACATAATATATACAAAAATATACAAAAATCATTTTCAACATCTATCCTTGCAAAATCTTGTGTTCCAAATTTTTTCCCTCCTTTCCCACTTCTCACCTCCTCTAGACAACAAGTAATCCAATATAGGTTACACATGTGCAATTCATCTAAACATATTTCCACATATACCATACTGTGCAAGAAAAATTAGATCAAAGGGGGGAAAATGATATTAAAAAACCCAAGCAAACAACAACAAAAAGGTGAAAATACTATGCTGTGATTCACATTCAAAATCCATAGACTTCTCTCTGGAGAGGGATGGCTCTTTCCATCACAAGTCCATTGGAATTGGCAGGTCAATCTTTTTGCATCCCTTGACTTCACTCTCCAGGAATATCTTGAAGAGTTCCTGGAACTAGGAAACTATGGGAAATTCATTTCTACCTAGGTCTTACCCAGCAGGAAATTGTGCAGAGAAGTGTCTTTGAAAACATGGTGCCTGGCACAAATGCAGAAGTGTTTGTCAGTGTACAAGGTAATAAGAGCAAGCTCATCCCCATAGAAGTGAGACTGCTGGACTAGGGGGGAACCCATCCTTTCCTTAGCCCGAGGAGGGCTACTCTCAGAATGATGGCCTCTCATCTCTTTCTTTCCAGGAGACATTCTTGGTGAGCCCATCCTTGGAGCGCTGACACCATCTGAATTGCACAAGCTGCTAACAGTGCCAACAGGCTGTCCTGAGCAGACCCTGAGCTCTTTGGCCCCTCTGGTCATCCTGACCCAATACTTGGATGCCACGGGGCAGTGGGGTCAAGTTGGAGTGGAGCGAAGAAAACAGGTGATGGACAACATTGCTTCTGGTAAGTGTCTATGTGAATTGGAGGAGGCTGTTAGCTCTTCCCAACATGGGTACATGTTTCCCCTGGCCATTCCACTCTAACCCACAAACATCAACTCCCAAGTTATATCAGAATCCCTGCCTTGCACAAGTATTCCCAGGGCATGGCATTTCCTCACTTACATACTGACGGTCCTCCTCCCTCTGCACCCAGACACTGACCATTTCCCCAGGTTAAAATTAAACATTTACACACAGCCACTTATGCGCACGCACACACACACACACACACACACACACACACACACAGTTATCATCTGACTGAATTTTTTTGTCAGTTGACAGGGATTAAAGTGCTAAAGCAATGCTCTCGAGGAGCCTATATTCATTTCTTTAAGTAGTATTTTTTTTCTCCAATTCTATGTAAAGATATTTTTGTAAGATTTTGAGTTCCAAATTTTCTCTCTTCTTCTTCCTCTCCCCCAAGATAGCAAGCAATCTAATATAGGTTATACCTGTGCAATCATATTAAATATATTTCCATATTAAACATGTTGTAAAAAAAAACAGAACAAAAGGGGAAAACTACCCCCCAAAGTGAAAACAGTTTGCTTTGATCTGCATTCAAATTCTATAATCCTGGATATGGATAACATTTTCCATCATGAGTCTTTGGGGATTATCCTGGATCACCAAATTGCTGAGAAGAGCTAAATCAATCTTTGCTGATCATCATACAATGATACTGTTACTTACACAATGTTCTCCTGGTTCTGGGAGTTTATGTTTTAATGGAGAAGGTAGCATACATAAAATTGTATGTGCAAGATACATCCAGTGAAAAAGGGACACTGACTCCCAATCACAAATTAGATATCGATGATTATTCTTCCCAACTTACAGCCAGACAGGACAGCTAAATGGTGCATGCAGTGGACAGAGCACAGGTCCTGGAGTCAGGAGAACCTGAGTTCATATGTGGCCCCAGACACTTACCATTTCCTAGCTGTGTGACCCTGGGCAAGTCACTTAACCCCAATTACCTCTCAAAAAAGAAACTAGAATAATCAATTGATACTCAGACAATGACTCTTCCATACCTACCTTGTAATATGCCTTTTGTTAGGTGTGACACCCTAGTCCTGCTAGGATGGAACATGCCCCAAATTACACTACACAATGGAAAGTTACATTCAGACTCTGACCCCTTCCCCACGTTTCCTTTGGGTGTGGTGAACCTCTGAGATTCACTTAAACACCGATACTGTCCTAAGTTACAGTCAGTCTCAGACACCTTTCCTCCACGTTCTATCAGGCTCCAACCCTGACCACGGTGTTCAGTTACACTCAGAGACGCTGAGCCTCCCGGTTCTGTTGCACTTGGACACTGATACCCCCTGAGGTTTCACTGGGGTCCAGTATCTGGGCTGACCCTCTGCCATCTTCCTGACAGGTTATGCTCGGATGTTGACTCACCGGAATTCAGAGGGTACCTATCACATCCACCAGGAAAGTCCTGGGAGCACATGGTGAGGAAGCTGCTGTCATTGCCGCGGGCCAAGGCTTTCCCCCATCATTCCACACACATCCCATTCTTGAAGTACTGCAATATCCTTATCTTATCCTGCTCGGTCCTAGAATTGTCCCCAGTGCTGAATCCAGGCCATCTAACCACACACTGGGTGTTGTGGTCAGGAAACTGGAAAAGCACATTTTTCTGGGGACAGGGCAGGAATCCCCTTTTCTCATCCCAAAACTGTAAAAGCTTGGTGTATTATAGGTGAGATGCAGATGTGGATGTTGCTGCCCCCACAACTAACATAAGAGTCCAAGTCTGGGAATCAGGAGATACGGGTTCCACCGCCAACTTTGTTGGGTTAATTCATTGTATGAAGCCTCAGTTTGCCCATCTGTAACATGAGGACAATAATATCTTTCCTGGAAAGCTCAAAGTCGGATTGAATATGACAATTAGAAATATTAATTAACATACTGATGGAGCTCATTCGCCTTGGGGGGTGGGGGAAGAGAAGTAGACCTTAACCTCAGAGGAAAGTTAAAGGAACAAAACCTCTGTGCCATATTTCCTGTGTCTCTATGGCCATCTAACATCTGTGCACACCTCCTCTATTCTGCAGGCTCACCAGCTATGCATTCAGGGTTTTTGCTATGGCCTTCAAGTTAATGACCAATAATAAAATAGAGCTAGATATTCTGTGCAGCAGTGCCAAATGGCTCATTACCCAGAGACAAGAAGAGGATGGAAGCTTCCAGGAAAAAGCCCCAGTGATTGTAAAGTCCATGCAGGTAAGCATTTGGGCTTCTTTTTACAAAGAAGCAAGAGAGTAGTTAAAAGGGGACGGAGAGATAATGGCTTCTCTGGGCCCATTGCCCATTAAGGCATCCTCCTTTCCTCCTAAATTTAGCTAGGCCCCCTGCCCCAGAGTCTTGAAAGTCAGTTTTGGACACTGGTACAGTTCGATTCAATTCAATCCAAGGCAATAAATACTTATTAAGGGCCTACTATGTGCCAGGCACTTGCCAAGTGCTACTGATGTCAAGAGACAAAAGAATCCCTGGCCTCAAGGAGTTTATAGTCCGATGGGAGGAATCAATATGTGAGAAAATACAAATCAAGTTATACACAGGAAAATAGAACAAGTCCTAAGCAAAGCTGGGGTCAGGACAGAGATGGAAGCCCTCTACTGTGGGCTGGAAGAGATCCTTGGGCCCTTGGGGCTTGTGGTCATCAGGGATCCCAGGAGATTTGGTGGTATAGCAGACAAGACTTAGGGATTATCGAGTCCAACTCGTTTATTTCTCATAAAATGACACTCAGATGAAGTGACTTGCTCAAGGACCCACAGGCCGAAAATCAAGGAGCCAAGATTCAAACTCAAATCCTCTCACTTGAAATTTGGCACCTCAGAAATGGGACAAAGAATGACACCTGAGAGAAGGCAGCATAAGTCAGTGGAGAGAGTCTTAGGCTGAGAACTGGGAGTCCTGGCTTAGAGTCTAGAGACCAATTTGCTGTATGATAATGAGCAAGTCCCTTCTCTTCTTTGGGCTCAGTTTCTGTAAAATGAGAACATTGCACCAGAGCCCTTAACTATTCTGTGACTCTGAATGTGAAACTTAGGGATCTAATGCCATGTCTCCAATCAGACCCTAATCTTCTAAGGGAGCATGGTCTGGGTTTTTTCCTTTTCTTCCCATTGCCCAACTTGACTTAGGGAGATCATACCAGCAATTTAGGAAGCCTTCCTAGAAAGGGAGGGGTCCCAAACTGAGCCCAACAATCTCCAGCTGTTGTGGTTCCTCCCACATCTGCAGGGCGGATATTGGGGTTCAGAGGCCAAAGTTTCTCTGACTGCTCTGGTGCTGATTGCCCTGAAGGAAGGCAAGATTCTATGTACCTCTGAGGACCTGGTAGGAAGCATTGTCACTGACACAGGGAAACACAGGGGAGTCTGGGGAGACACAGAAGTGTGGTTTTTTCTGTGCCCTTGGTGGTGGGGTCCAGGCTCCAATGAGAGGTAGCTGGCCCCGTTGGGAGGCACTGGGGCTGGCCCACAGGGAGGTACCAGGGCAGGGAGCAGTGCTGGTTTACCAGGATAAATGCCAGGCTCTTCTGACCACCGTGCCTCATAGAACGTGAGTGCCAGTATCCAGAGGGCTGCCACCTTCCTTGAGCAGCAGCTACCGAATCTGAAAACAGTGTTCAGTGTGGCCGTTGCCTCTTATGCCCTGGCCCTTGCGGACAGCCCCCGGGCTGATGACCGACTGGATGATTTTGCATCACCAGGTGAGTCTGAGCATCCTATGGGATAACAGCTGTATGTTACCATCTACCTGTATCAAGATAATGTGGGGCTCCAAGCTATTATTGAGTTGATCTCTGGCCAGCATCCCTTTTTCCTCCTTATATTTACATATATTTTGAGAATTTCTCATAAAAGCTTCTCATGCTTCTTGGGCTAATTTCTCCTGCAAAATATTAAACCAATTGGTTTAAACCAATATCCTTTCACTGAACCCTTTAGAGTCTACTCTACAAATAATCCAGGTACAGGTCTTGCTTCCTTTTTCTGTCTATCATCTGTTAGCCACCTATTTCTCCCTTCTCTGCCCTCCCCCAAGCCAGGCTCCTATTTTTTCTGTTCAGCAACCACTTTCTTCATGTTGGTCGGAATCCAGTCTATAGGAGCAGTTTCCTTGGTTACTTCCTCCAGCTCTTAGAGGATGACATTCTCACTAAGATTCTGCCCTGGACTACCACTTAAAAGGAACAGTAGACAACAGAAGTCAGCTCTCTTGTCCAGACATTAAGCGTTAGAGAGGATTCGAATCCCTCACCTGAGCCTCCGACTCTCCAATTCTCGAGCTGGCCCAGAGACCACAGAGGCTGGGGGGTAACCAGTTACGCCTCTTTCTTAGATAAGAGTCACTGGCAGGTGAAAAATGACAAGAAGTCTCTCTCCACGGTGGAGGCCACGGCGTATGCTCTCCTGCAGAAGCTGCAGCTCGGTCGGCATGGAGATACACATGCTATCAGCAAGTGGCTCATTGAGCGGCGGGAGCTCGGTGGCGGCTTCCACAGCACCCAGGTGACTAAGGCGGAGGGCCCCACAGGTACCGCTGGCCAGGCCACAGGAAACCATCGCGCCTTTCTTTCCTGCACAGACCACAGTGGTGGCACTTGAGGCCCTGACACGGTACAGACAGGCCATCCCCGCTGGCGGGGACTCGGCCATCCAGGTCCAGATCGCCGTTCCCACACGGGAGTTCGCTGTGAGGTGGACCTTTGACCAGACTAGTTCCTACCAGCTCCGCTCTCACAAGGTATGGTCTGGTGTGAGACCCAGCTCAGGCTTCCAGGCCCTCCCTGTCCCTGCAGCCTTGATCTGGGACTAGCACGGTCTGCCCTAAGGGAGCTTCTAAGGTTCCTCCATAACTCTGGCATTCTTTATTTTGCCCTCAGTTCTCGGCACAGGATGACCTCATCATCAAAGCTAGTGGTACTGGAAAAGGTACCCTCTCTGTGAGTCTGAATTTTCTTCTTCTGGGTTCCAGGTCAAGATGTTGTATGGGAAGATGAGCTAGGATGTTCCTGCTCCTCAGAAGTCCCTCATCCCTCCTGGCTTGAGTCCCAAGAAATCTGTCACTTAGCCTCAGCCAGGAAAAACCTAAGGAGGGTTTCTCTCCCACTCCCTTGCCTGAGATCCTTCTGACTTTCTTTCCCCAGTTAGAGTCTATCCCTGTCCTCAAGAGCTCCCTTCTCTTGCCAATCAGCACATGGGTAGATAGGTAGGGCCGCTCATTTTCATAGGGAGATCTCCACTGCAATCCTAGAAATGGAAAGTAGAAATAGTCTCCCATCCCCACCCCCACCCTTGCCCTGAATTGGAGAAAAGACTCATGCAATGGGAAGACTGACTATTGAACCGGATGCTCTGACCCCTCTTATTCTCCTCTCTTTCGTCTTCTCTTGGTCCAGGTCTTGACCATTTACCACAAGCTTCCACACAGCCAAAAGAGCTCTTGCCACCCTTATCATCTGAACGTAACCTTGCATCCTGATGGTGAGCCCCCTTCACTAACACTTTCGGGCCTTCCTGAAGGAAGGAGCCATCCCCATGTCCTTGATAAGTCTGATATTCTCCCCCATCCCAACCCTGAGAGGAGCAGACTTCCAGCCTTTTCTTGCGGAAAGTAACATATCTGAAAGTCTCCCTCACTGGTTCTAAGGGCGAGCACAGAAATATCCCTGGAGTCTCAGCTCCTCCCCAGGCTTTCTCTTATGGGTATTTCCACAGAGAGAAGAGAAGAAGAGACCTATCATTTGAGGATTGAGGCAAGGTACTCCCATTTCTATTTACTTCTATGAGATACCCTGATTTCCTGTCCCTCAGGACATGATCTATCCTGTCCCATCACAGTGCTCAAGGCCCTTGGCACTGGAGGCCCTGTGGCTCCGAATCTTATAGATTATGTAAGCGGACTTTGCTAGGAACTATCACACCCTGTGATGCCACGTGGCCTGTCTGTGGATGTTTGTTACAGTATCAGGTCCTCAGATTTGGCAGGAATCCCTTCGGACATCAAAGCCCCACCCCCTGAATACTCCCAACCTGCCCAAGCCTCCTGCTTCACTGAGGTAGCCCTCTACCTTCAGGTACACGGGGCCCCAAGATGCCACAATGACTATCCTGGAAGTGTCGCTGTTGACTGGTTTCTATCCTGATGAGGGTGACTTAAAGCAGGTGATTCAGAGAAAGGAGAGGGAGGATCCTTAGTTGTATCTGGAATGATAGCTACAGTTGGTGACTAATCAGAAATTGTCCCCATTATTTCTTTACACCCTCCAGAAAGGTTTGTGCCTAAAGCTTTGTTCTCCTGGTATCTCCTAGTAGTTGTCAAAGAGGGAAACAACAAGCCAAGTAGTACATAGCCCCAATTCTACAGAAAAAGAAATCTAAGAGAATGAGTATCATTTGCCCAATGTCACATAGCAACTCGGTGGCAGGACCAAGCCTGGGCCCTGGGGCTCCTGACTTATCTCTCCTGGACCCATTTCCATTGAACAATAACACTTCCAAAGAGGGTATCTCTGTTCATATGTAAGGAATTGGGCCTCAAATTTCCCAAGTCTTGCAAATGAATAGGTACTTCCCCTCAGTCTTGATGGGCATTGATGCCATTTCCTTTAGGGCTTCCTTTAGGGCTTAGCACCCCAACATTCCTGAGTCCCTCAAGTCTTTGAGTTTCCACCATCTAAATCCTTGACAACCTCAATATCTCCTATATCTCCTAGTCCCCGAGTTTCTAATCTCTCAAATTCCTAATGTCACAGAGGCCCCGAGCTTCTGATACCCCTAAGTTTCCAGTACTAAGTATCCCTGTCCTGCCCAATCACCCATTGTTTCCAAATCACCAACATTCTAAACTTCTGATATGCTCCAAATCCCCAAGTCTCTTATTTGTGATATCCAAGAGGCCTGTCATCTTAGTACCCAATGTTCCCAAGTCCTAGATATTACAAGTCTTGGATGTCCCCATCCCTCTATTTCAGCTTACAAGCAACATTGAGATGTATGCTTTCCAATATGAGACCAAGACCAGCTCCAGTAACAGCTCTGTCATCCTCTATCTGGAAAAGGTGAGACCAGAACTGTCCAGGTCACCTGGGAAATCAGCCCCAAACATAGGGATGTACTTCCTGGCATTCTGAAGGCACATCAAGGAACTGACCCTCAAAATACAATATTCTCTGGACTACTTTCATTAAGCTATTCAGGAGCTGCCCCAATATATGACTCATTAGCACATACAGGAAACAAATACTCAGTTACCCAATTTTCTCAGACTTATATCCATTGCTCCCTCTGGTTCATGATCATTAAAAGGTAAAATCAGTCAAGCAGCATTTATTAAATGTATCTCTGGCACAATATTAAATCAAAAGTGCTGGGGATAGGAGGATAAACAATAGTTATTGCTTTCAAGGAGCTCACAATATAATGGGGGAGATAACATATAAAAAAAACCAAACACACCTATGTACAAACAAGACATATAAATGATAAATTAGAAGTAATCTCAGAGGGAAGGCGCTCAGGAACAAACACCCCAAATATCTCTCTTCTCTAGCTTCCCCATTGGTGTATGGGGCAGCTGACACATACAACTGCCTCTGTCCCATACGCATTAGCACACAGTGAGTTGGCACACAGATATACATCTTTCTGTAACCTGTGCCCACTAACATATTAGAATATGTGAGGGCAATGGTTATTTCTCTAGCTAGAGCATCAGGCACCCCTTTTGGTCCTAGATACAGATTTATGGAGTCCACCCCTTCCCAGGCAGGTCTTCTTCCCCAAATGTTTCATGATTAATACTTCTGGGCCTACTGATCCCTTCCCACAAATAATTTCAGTGTTCAGTGTTCCTTGATCAGTGCTTCCCTGGTTAGCATCTCTATAGTCAGTGTACCTCAAAATAGTATCCCTGCAATCAGAGTTCTTCACAGTCATTATGTCCCATGGTCAGCACTCCCCATGGGGAATGTCTTCCATAGTCAGTACCTAGACAGGACCCTGTCTGCCCTCTCTCTCAGCTCTCCAACCAAATGAACACTGTGCTGAGCTTCCGCATTCACCGGCTACTTAATACAGAACTCTTGCAAGCTGCTCCTGTCACCATCATCAACTACTATGAGCCTGGTGAGTAGGATCAAAGTGAATGGAATTGATGACTGTGACTTCAAGAGTAGGGAAAAGGAGATGAGCCGGATCTAGAAGGCTGTAAAAGTATCCAGAGGAGAGCTAAGGAGGCAACATCTGGAAGGGGAAGAGCCAAAGGAAGCACAGAACACCCCCTGGTCCTTCAGATAGTATTTAAGTAGGACCTGAGAATTCTAGGAGCTCAGGAGAGAGCTACAGTCTCTATCCCTCAGGCATAAGGAACAGGAATGTCACAGGCTACAGAATGGAGATCAAGGAATCACCTTTGGAATGAGAAGGCTAGGAATGCACACTGTAAAGGGGGAGAAACTGAAGAACTTAGATATTTTCTGGACACCAGAAGCTGGCGCAGGAGATTCAGGGGTTTGGATTATGGTGCAAAGCACCACAAATGATCTGCTCCATCATTCTGCCTGCTATGACTCAAATCAATTCAGGCCAGTAGAGGTCTTTGATACTAGGAAAGCTGCAGGACCCTGAAGGTTCCTTGGTTTTAAGTCCCTTGTTTCTTTGCTAACCCCATGGGGGAATGTCAGAGGAGAGATGCAGGGTCTTCTACAATGTGCCGGGAGATGCTGTGCTTATGAGAAGGCTCTGCCATAAAGACGTCTGCCGGTGTGCTGAAGGTGAGCTGGGGCTCTGGCCCATCTGGGTCATGGGGCATGGAGAAGAGCTAGACAGGCAGGAAGAGATGTTTCTACCCTGGTCACTATAAGAGGCCCATAGTGGCCTCTAGAGATAAAAGAATTAACTTTAGGGGGAAATATTTTTTTAAAATTAATAAGAGCATAAGAATTACTTTGGAAAATGCTCTCTCCTAGGCACAATTTATTGCAAGGATACATGGAATCAGAGACAGGCCAATTTTGCAACCTTTAAAGGGCTCTATAAACCATAATGCTGGGAAGGAATATGGGAGACAATCATTTGGAGGCACTGTAGTTAGACGATTGAACATGCATCCAGAAAGACCTGAGTTCAAATCTCAAGCCTCAGATACTTGGTAGCTTTGCTTCCTTTCCTTTCCTTTCCTTCTATCCCTTTCCCTTCCCTTCCCTTTTTTATCTCCCTTTCCCTTTTTTTCCTTTCTTTTCCCTTCATTTTCTTCCCTTCCCTTCCCTTCCATTCCATTCACTCCCCTTTCCCTCCTTCTGTCTGCCTCATCTATAAAATTCAAACAATAATAACACCTACTTCCCATTATTCCTTTGAACAAAATGAGATATTTTAAAGTGTTTTTCAAACTTTAAAATGCTCTATGAAAGCTATTATTACTGAAGAGGTCAGGGAAGACAGAAGATGACAAAGTTGGAGGGGTTTCCATTTTTATTTTTTTATGGGCAGGGGGACTGAAGAATAGTTTGGAGCAAAGGAGTGAAAGAGTCTGGAAGCTTTTGATTGAAGCTGACATTATTCGTCTATCTGTCTATCCATGCATCTGCCCAATTCTCTGTCCTTCCATTTATCTGTCTGTTTTTTTTCCTTTGGGCTCCATTCTCTCTAATGAATTCAGAAAAGTGTCCATCCCTAACCAGTAACCACAATATCAACCAAAAGGAACTGCAGATCACAGCTTGTCAGCCAAGTGTTGACTTTGGTAAGTGCCAAAGTCCCTCCCATAGCTTACAGTGGGGCCCAAGATTCTTATGTGATGGACACCTTTGATAAACAGGGCTCAAATGAATCCATGAATCCATATGGGTTAAGGGTGGGCGAGAGCTGGGAGTGGGTTCCTACTCAACAAAGCTAGATGACCTTATTTTCCAATCAGTTTATAAGGCCCACTTGACAGAACTGGAGCAGATTGATACCTATGTCTACTACACTATGAAAATCCTGGAAGTCATCAAAAGTGGTGAGTGCACTAGATGCATAAGTCTGGGGAGGGCAGAGGAAAACTGGTTCAGAGGGAAATAGTCTGGGCTTACTGCACATTCAGAAACAATGGTGAAACTGGGCCAATTAGAAGGGGAACTGCTTCTAACAACAGGCAGAAGAATCACATCCATGAGACTTTTATGTCACCCACATCCAAAGTGCCATTAATCCCTCTTCATTTTAGAATCATGGAATGTATAGCTGGAGAGACCTTACTGATTACCTAACCCGATCCCTTCATTTTACTCAGTCAACAAACATTTATTAAGCGCCTTCTAAGTGCCAAGGGGTGTGCTAAATGCTGGGGAGACAAAAAAAGGAAATAAACGTTCCCTACTATCATGGAATTCCAAATCTCATGGTTGGGGCGGGGGGAAGAGACACACAAACATTTCCAAACAAGCTATAAGCAGGTTAAATTGGGGGTGATTGTGGAGGGAAAGCATTAAGAGTAAGAAGGACTAGATAAGACTTCTTACAGAAGTGGGGAGGACCCCTGGGTTCAAACTGGACCTCAGACACTTAACACTTCCTAATTGTGTGACCCTGAGCAAGTCACTTAACCCCAATTGCCTTAAGAAGAAAAAAAAAGACTTGAAGGAAATCAGGAATACTAAAGGGTAGAGATGTAGAGGAAGAGAGTTCCAGGCATGGGAAACAGCTAGGGCAAAGCTCAAATTTGGAAGATGGGATGTCTTGGAAAAGGAACAACCAAAAGGCAGATTCTGGAGCAGATTCTATGGACAGGAACAAGTATAAGAAAACCAAAATGATATGAAGGAGCCAGGTTAGGAAGAACTTTAAAAGCTAATTAGAAGATTCTCTATTTTATTCTTCAAACACTAGAGGGCCATTGAAATTTATTGAATTTTACACTCAAAGAAAAAGAGTCAGAAAGTTTGGAGTCGTTTTAGTGATGTTAAGTAAAAGATCAAGCTTTTCTGCCTCCAAAATCTGATGTTTTCCCCTCTTCCTCCTCCCAGTCTTGATAGCCTATATGGTGTCTAATTCCAAAGTACTTGAGAAGGGTTATAGTTAGGGTAGATTCTCCTCCTCAGCCTCAGTTCCTCCAGTTGTGAGTTCCCTTCTCAGAAGAAGGTTCATCGGCATCTTCAGCTCTTAACCTGACTCTAATTCTGACATTTTTAAACTTCCTTACAGAAGCTAAGGAACCTTCCTCATTTCTCTACCTTACAGGTACAGACATTGGAGTTCTCAACAAAAACAAAAAATTTATCTCCCACATAATGTGTTTCCATGCCCTTGGGCTGAAGGCCAATGAGACATATTTAATCATGGGCCAGTCATCAGATCTGTGGAAGACGAGAGATAAGTAAGTTGCAGGGGTGGTCTTGCTTGTTAGGTGTGGGGTTTGAAGAGTTCCCTAGCCTATGGCAAGGATCCTGTTCTACTCTAATCTCTGAGCTCTCTATGTAAAGAACGGTGGGACCTAGGATGTGAGACAGAGCTGGCATTACGGCAGGCTTTAGACCTCAAGTCTCAGCCTCCAAGCCTCTCTAGCCAACAAATCAAACTTCAGCTCTGCAATGCATGAGTCTTTCCCATCGGACAAGATGAAGAAACTTAATCTCCTCTTTTCCTCTTTCTTCTTGTTTTAACAGCTACAGCTATGCTTTAAGCACAGATACCTTCATCATCAAGTGGCCAGAAATATCTGATGTCGATTTTTTGGAATTTCGAAATGAACTGGAAAAGTTTTCAGAATTTCTAAGTAATCATGGCTGTGAAAATTAGCTGGTCAGCATCCAGCTGTGCCCTCAGAGGAGTGATAATAAAGAATATGAATGCCTCCTATCACTCAGCAGAGAGCTGGTAGAGGCACAAAATGTGACATACAATTTCAGACGTAGCTATTGTAATAATTTGTTTTTCTTCTTCTCATTTTTTATATTTGTTCTATTTGGGAACAGGGACTCATTGGGAAATGATGATATTTAAAAAAAAAGAAAAAAAGCATCAATAAAATTTTGAGGATTTAAAAAACAATTGGTATCCAGACTATTCCTTCCTAATGATCCAGGGGCTCTGGCCAAAAAAAACATCATTTTTAGTAACCTAAGGATTATGAATATCTGGCCCAGGTACTTTGGTACCAGCATTCTCAGAGATTTGGAACAGGTTAAGTCCCAAATAAAGGATAGGTATATCATAGACAAAGGCTTAGGGTGAATTTAGCAAGAGGATCCAGAAACTTCTAGATATAGGGACTTCTGTGTGGTTCCCACAGAGAGGGTAAGAACAGGAGGGACGTAGGGAGAGAGAGAGAGAGACAGAGAGAGAGAAACAGAGACAGAGAGAGAGAAATAGAGACAGAGAGAGAGAAACAGAGACAGAGAGAGACAGAGACAGAGAGACACAGAGAGAGAGAGAGAGACAAAGAGAGGGAGAGAGAGAAAAACAGAGAGAGAGAGAGTCAGAGACAGACAGACAGAGACAGAGACAGAGAGACAGAGACAGAGAGAGAGAGAGAGACAAAGAGAGAGAGAGAGAGAGAAGGAAGTTGGGGAGAATATGCCCAAGATTATTAAAGAAAGAGAAAAAGGAACTATATATACAAAAACATTTATAGCATTTCTTTTTATGGTGGCAAAGAACTGCCAACTAAGGGGCTATCTCTTACTTGGAGAATGGTTAAACAAATGATAGCATATGAATTAAGAGAATATTATTATACTATAAGAAAAGACAAAAGGGATGATTTCAAAGATACCTGGGAAGACTTATGTGAACTGATAAAGTAAAGTGAACAGAAATAAGAGAATGATTTACACAATAAAAAGAGAATTGTAAGGAAAAATGATTTTGAAAGACTTAAGAACTCTAAACAATGTAATAACTGGCCTCAATTCCAAAGGGCCAGTGATGAAGCAATAATGCATTTCCTGAGAGAGGTAATGGAATCAATATAGAGAATAAAGTTCATCCAGGAGATCATTATATACCTCAACAATGATACTGTTTGAGGATGTATTCTGATGAAAGTGGATCTCTTCGATAAAGAGAGCTAATTCAGTTTCAATTGATCAAAGATGGGCAGAAGCAGCTACACCCAAAGAAAGAACACTGGGAGATGAATATAAACTGCTTGCATTTTTGTTTTTCTTCCCGGGTTATTTATACCTTCTGAATTCAATTCTCCCTGTGCAACAAGAAAACTGTTCGGTTCTGCACACGTATATTGTATCCAGGATATACTGTAACCTATTCAACATGTAAAGGACTGCTTGCCATCTGGGGGAGGGGGTGGAGGGAGAGAGGGGAAAAATCGGAACAGAAGTGAATGCAAGGGATAATGTTGTAAAAACTTATCCTGGCATGAGTTCTATCAATAAAAAGTTATTTTTTAAAAAGAGAGAATAAGGTTCATTTTTGGACACAGGCAATGTAGGAATTCGTTTTGCTTGAATATGCATATTTGTTACAAGGGATTTTTATTCTTTTCCTTTTTTTCGATTTTGTTGGGGGGAGGGAAAAAAATTTTGTTGTTGATAGGGTTGCCAAAAAAAGAGAAAGGAAAGAAAGGAAAATAGGTCATTGAAGTTTTTTTTTTAAATGCACAGAAGAGAACATAGGGAAACACAAACAAGCAGGACAAGATTTGAAAGGCACATGTTGAATTTGTTATATATTTTTTTTAAAAAAAAAGCAAGATGTAGATAATAGAAAAATCACAGCTCTGTCCACAATTCTCTTTTTATAATAATATTTTACTTGGTACTTGTTAATTTCAGAAGAAAAATGAAATAAAATAAATGCTGGCATGGCAGAAGCAGAACCAAAGGACCAGGCAGGGCCCCTGAAAACAGAGCACACCTTTAAGGAGCAGGAAGATCAGCTCTGGGCAGAGACCCTAATTGCAGGTTTATATGTAGTAGTATAGAAATACAGGAAATGAGCACATGAGATTTCTTGTGTGACATTGTGTATATGACATTTGACTCTTGAGGCACTGCATTAACAGGAAAGAAGTACAAATAATCCAAATCAACTTGTGTTTTGGCCTCTGTTAAGCTTTCTGGACATCACTATGTTACTGTACAAATGATTCAGAGGAGGAACATAATATCTGAGTTGATAAATGGGAAGTACTCTTCTCAATTGACCACTTAAGAGACTCTTCAGAGTCTCTCTGGCTCTGAATGTCTATCCACTTAGGCTCCACAGGGTCACCCAACAAACGTATAGACTGCCCTTATCGTCTACCTTGATGGTATGTGCCCAGAGGAGTTAAAAAAAAAACCACACTGATTAATTTCACATTTTAGCCATGAGATGATATGGTCCAAGGATCAAAATTTGAAATATATGACTCTGAAGTCCTTATCTTACATCTGGTATCTTCACTATCAGTCATTACCTTTCCACCACGATTCATAGGAAACAGGTAAGCACATATTATAATCTTGAAAGCTATTAAATATAGCAAAAATGAAGGAGAAGAAGGGCTCCTACATGGAGTCATCCATGCCCAAGCATCTACCTACACACAAAAAAAAGATAGAGATCTTGACTTCCCAGTGATTTAAGGTGACTGGTCATGGTGGAGGGCAGTGGGGAATACTGATTCTACCATTTCCACCACCATCATCAGTGGTCTTTGGAAAAAAAGTTTGGAACAGGTTGACTCCCAAATAAAGGAGAGAGAGGGAGAGGGAGAGGGAGAGGGAGAGGGAGAGGGAGAGGGAGAGGAAGAGGAAGGGAGAGAAAGGGGGGAGGGGGGGGGAAGGGAGGGAGAGGGAGAAGAAGAGGGAGAGAGACAGGGGGAGAGAGAGGGAGAGCAAGAGGGAAAGGGAGAGAGAGAGAGACAGAGAGAGAGAGCAAGAGAGAGAGAAGAAGAAGAAGAAGAAGAAGAAGAAGAAGAAGAAGAAGAAGAAGAAGAAGAAGAAGAAGAAGAAGAAGAAGAAGAAGAAGAAGAAGAAGAAGAAAGCAAGAGAAGGAAAGGAAGGGGGGAGAATATGCCCAAGATTATCAAAGAAGGAGAAAAAGGAACTATATATACAAAAACATTTATAGCTTTGGTGATCTGATGAGATTGACTTGAGATGGAGTTTATGGCCCTGGTTAATTGGATGTCATTTGATTAAGGATGAGAAAAGTTAATATATAGCTTATCTCTATGGAAACCTGGACCTTCAGATGAGATTATCATAGTTCTTTCTTTTTTTGATTCAGCTCTTGACTTATAGTTACACTCTTTGTGTTTATTACATATACACTAATATATGCTCTTAAGCCCCTGCCATTCCCTGCCATTGCTTCTTGAGAGATTTATTGTATCAAATATAGAATATTTCTTGCTATTGTTCACTTATTTCCAACTCTCTAAGGCCCCATTTGGGGTTTTCTTGGCAGAGATACTAGAATGGTTTGCCATTTCCCACTCCAGCTCATTTTTCAGATGAGGAAACTGAGGCAAATGGGTTTAAGTGACTTGCCCAGGTTCACTTGGCCAGCTAGTAATTGCCTGAGAACTCAGATGAGCTTTCCAGACTTGAGCCCAGACACTCTCTCTACTTTACCACTTAAATGCCTTTTAATATTTATTACAACGCATATGATTTATTATGCTCTCTCCCCAGTGTTTGGCACAGAATGCATTAAAATGCTTATTAATTGAATTATGGGTCAATAGGCCTAGCCACATGCTGGACAATACAATCCATTTGTTTGAAAGTCCTCTACCTTCCCCTGAGATCAAAGCAGTCTATGCAGAGAGGGGAAGAGGGAGAAGGATGGGTGGGTCACTAAGAGCTGGCCGTAGAGTACCTCCCTATTGGAACAGTCCAGTTGCACATCCCAGAATAAGGAATAGTGGGGTGGGGGTAAAGAGTGGGTTGCAGGGTGACAACACAGCTAAATTATACTCTGCCCATTCCTCCTACTATGCTTTTACATAATGGGGACAATGAATACAGTCTTAGTCTTTCATGTCCTTGTGTTACCTATACCCATGCCATATGCTTTCTTATGTTTTTTAAATTATTATTCATCTAATCTCAAGGGGTGATATTTTGGAAAGAAGGTGGAGTGAGGACAGGAAATGTTTTTGCACATCTTATTAGGAAATTGGAGAATGTAAAAAAGAGAATAACTGTGGTATCTGCTGTTTTAACATTGAAAAAAATGTATCTTTATCTCCCTTATTTTAGAACTAAAGAAACAGGAGCTCATACAAAGATGAAAAGCCTTTTTTAATTACTGAAAATGAAAGGGAAAAAGCAGGCAGCCATTAAGAGGGAACTACTCAGGCTCTGAGCACCCTCTTATGGAGATAAATATTACTACAGCCTCCTATAAGGTTGGAAGTCTCATTCAAGTCAATAAATATTTATTAAACACCTACTGTGGGCCAAGCACTGTGCTAACCATTGAGGAAATCCAAAAAAAGGCAAAAACAGATCTTATCTTTAAGTAGCTCTAGATAATATACCGATACTTTATATAAACAAGCTAAATATAGGATAAATTGGAAATCATCAACAGAGACAAGGCACTTAATTAAGTGAGATTGGAAAGGTTATCTGTAGAAGGTGAAGTTTTACTTGGGACTTGAAAGATGGGAGATGAAGATGGAGATGAAGATGAAGAGAGAGAGAGTTCCAAATATGAGATACAGTCAAAGTAAATCCCTGGGGTCAAGAAATAGAATGTCTTGTTTCAAGGAATCCTCAGGAGGCCAAAGTTACTGGATTGAAGCGGACATGATAGGAGTGGGTAAAGAGACTAGGGAAGTGCAAGTAAGGTGTAAGAAAACCAGAAAGTTGGGTGGAGGAAGGACTAGGTCATGAAGACTAAGTTCCGCTAGTAGCCAACTCAGAGGTTGAACACAGAATTATTATTACAAAATCTTAGTTGGATCTTAAGTCATGTAACAGTTGTCTCCTTGTATGTTTAAAGGAAGTAACACAAACCAAACCATCGCTGCCTCAAAAAAAAATAGTAACTTTATTTTATTTTTTAAATATTTTTGGTGATGCAATTAGGGTTAAGTGACTTGTCCAGGGTCACACAGTTAGGAAGTGTTAAGTATCTGAGGTAGAATTTGAATTCAGGTCCTCCTGACTTCAGGACTGGTGTTCTATTCACTGTACAATCTAGTTACTCCCATAAGTATATTTTGAAAGACAGTAAATGATTAATAACCTACAAGTTCAGAATTAAATGTCTGAATAGTCAGACCACCAACTTGTCAATTTATTGTTGTTGTTTGTCCTTCATGCTCAAAGAGGATCACAATGATATCATGATGTCAGGGTCAGTGTACAATGTGTGTGATGTGGCTGATCACATCAATACCAGCTTGGAGGGCTCTTTCACAGGTTTAGAGAGAAACAGTCCATAGGACCATTTGAGAGGAAGATGTTTCTAAATTTGGAAATTTCATTTTTTTGCAAGCTACTGCCATTTTATTTTGTTCATGGAGCACAAGTCTGATGTTCTCTGATGCAGGCACATGATGCTAGATGATTCTGTCCTCTGTCTCACAATCGATACCAAAGATCTTCAGAGATACCTTGTAAGTGTCCTTGCATAACTTTTTCTGACTATCAAGTGAGTGTCTGACTTGTGGGACAGCCTTTTAGGCAAACGTACATTTGGCATTCACACAACGTGGCTAGTCTATTGGAATTGTATTCTCTGCAGCAGAATTTGAAGATTTGATAGTTTAGTCCAAAAAAGGACCTCACTGTCTAATATCTTATCTTACCAGGAGATCTTCAGAATCTTCCTAAGACAATTCAAATGAAAACAATTCTGTTTCCTGGCATCGCACTGCTCTATGGTCCAAGTTTCACAGGCGTATAGCAATGAGGTAAGTACAATGGTTCTGTAGACTTTCACTGTGGTAGGCAACCTGATACTTTTTCTCTCCCATATATTCCTTCAGAGCCTCCCAAGTGCTGAGTTAACTCATCATCTATGTGTACATCCCCAGAAAATATGTTGCCAACGTGAATGAACTTACTCACAGCATTCAAAATTCCTCTATTTGCTATAATCAATGATTCCACATATGGATGGTATGGTACCATCTGGTAAAGAAGCTGTTTTCTTGGTGTTGTCACACCAAAATTAGCACAAGCAACAGAGAACCTATCAATATTTTGCTGTATCTCGGCCTCAAAGGGAGTGCACAATTATCTGTGAGCAAAAAGCTTGTACACCTCCACTTTAGTCTTGCCTTGTAGCTTTTTTCAAATTAAATAATTACCATCAGTGCAATAGTTGACTTTGATGCCATTTTCATCCTTGTTGAGGGTCAGACAATATTGCTGAAAACATATTCCTTTTTTAAAAAGCACAGGAACAAGCACACAGCCCTGCTTCATTCCATGGGTGATCAGAAAAGTGCAAGAGCTTCATCCATTATCCAGAATCCATGCAAGCAAGCCATTATTAAACTGATAAAAAATACTGATGAACTTGTCTAGGCAACCAGATCATTGCCATGATCTTCCACAGGCCCTCCTGATTGATAGTATCAGACCTTGGTCAGGTTGGTCTCCTGGAATTTCTCTGGTAGTTGTCAGGTAGCAAACACCACGTTGACCATTCCTCAGGCCTTTCTGAAGCCACAGTGACTCTCAGATAAATGACCATCTTTCTGATGAAGGATCAGCCAATTAAGGAAGACTCTGGCAAGAATCTTACTGACAAAGACTAAGAGAGAGACACTCCCTATTTTCACAGGACCATCTATTTTTCCTATTTTTTTTCTTTCTTCTAATTCAATGTTGATTTTGATTAAGTTTGTTTACTTGTTTGAATTGTCAAACTTGTTGAGTTTGTCAAATTCAAAATCAAATTAGAAGAGAGAAAAAAGAGAAAATATAAGAGAGGCAACATGATACAGTGGACAAAGCCCTAGCCCTGGAGTTGCAATTCCTAGATTTAAAGCCTGCTTATGAAATTGACTAAATGCAAGATCTTAGGTTAGTAAATTAAACTCCCTGAGAATCAGGTTTTGTGTGTATAAAAATATTAGAGAGCTAAACTAGATATCTATGATGTCTCTTATAATTCTGATATATTATAAACTTGAGTCAACACCAACTTGACCTATTCAAACTAGATATTGATTCTGAAAAATGAGAAAAGGATAAAAGAATGGACATTGTAACTAATATAAAAATCCCATTATGCTTATTGTTCATCAATTTTTGCAGTCGAGATTTTTTAGTAAAGAAAAATATTGCCCCACAATGAAATTTTTTACATGCATATCTCAATATTACATAAGAGTCTTTGAAAGATAAAACTAGAGAGATAATTTTGTTCCATGACCTTCTAGGCTTACCAAAGGTGTTTGCCACTGTCATGGAGTATGATCAATATGATAAGTATAGATTACAAATGAAAAAGTGATTGCAGTTAGATAATTATGTTTTCCATGTAGTCCTAGATGCAGATGACATTGTGCAACTTGTATCAAGTTTTAGAGCCATGCATAGCCTCCTAAGCAAGATACACAAGGATCAAGAGTGCAGGCTAATTTTCCATGATGGAAAAGCCAAATGGAATATGAATGCCTATTATCCAAAGTATAATAATAATAATGATGATGATGATAATGATGATGATAAAGATAGAAATGAGAATTAGTCCTGTGATTTCACTGGCATATGCAATTCTCATATAAAAAAGACTGCTGGAACTAGGAGATCATTATATACTTCAACAACGACACTATATGAAGATGTAATCTGATGAAAGTGGATTTCTTTGACAAAGAGATCTAACTCAGTTTCAATTGATCAATGATGGACAGAAGCAGCTACACCCAAAGAAAGAACACTGGGAAATGAATATAAAT
Organism: Antechinus flavipes; assembly: GCF_016432865.1. Taxonomy (NCBI): domain Eukaryota; kingdom Metazoa; phylum Chordata; class Mammalia; order Dasyuromorphia; family Dasyuridae; genus Antechinus; species Antechinus flavipes. The sequence continues at coordinate 653,125,114 of NC_067398.1, forward strand.
TGCGGGTTATTTTTACCTTCTGAATCCAATTCTCCCTGTGCAACAAGAGAACTGTTCGGTTCTGCATACATATATTGTATCTAGGATATACTGCAACATATTTAACATATATAGAACTGCTTGCCATCTAGGGGAGGGGGTGGAGGGAAGGAGGGGAAAAATCGGCACAGAAGTGCGTGCAAGGGATAATGTTGTAAAAAATTACCCTGGCATGGGTTCTGTCGATAAAAAGTTATTATAATTTTTTTAAAAATTTAAAATAAAATAAAATAAAAAAGACTGCTTGTTGCTTCCTAATTACTCTTTTTGAGAATGTCCTCAATTCATGTATTAGATGACTTTCTTGAACATTTTGTATTAGATGGGAGAGAAAGCTCACAGGGGTAGTTATTAATGTTCTCTCTGTTTCCTTTTTTAGGTGTTAATAAGATTGAATTTTTTTTTACACATTTTATCTCTTCCTTTCATCCAGATACCTTGTATGTCAGTCCTTCAATAATTTCCCAATTATGTCACCTATATCAGAGGTCTCTTTTCTATACAATTAATTTAATCATCTGCTTTTCTCCTCTTTGTTCTGTTTAATGTTATTTCTAACTCCATAAGCATACCTAGAATTTTATGGTTAGATCTCTGTAAGATAGTTCTACTGTCTTTGATGGAGAAAACAGTCTGTTAAAGTAACTTTCAGAAATGTTTTCCATTTGTCTCTTCTCTATCATCTTTTTTCCATTTTCATTCTTGTCTACCCTTGGAATACCCTTTCTTGGTTAGATATATTGACAAGTTTCTTTAAGTGGTTTTATTTTATCTCACTTATGAGATAATGATAAAATTATTAACATCAATAATAACTACTAACTTGAAGTTTTGAAAAAACTTTATATACATTATTTCATTTGAGTCTCATAAAATAACATGGAGTGGGGACAGTGTATTAGATTGGGTGCCAGAAGACCTAGGTTCTAATCCTATTTCTAGTTCTTATTGTCTGTGTTCTTACTGACTTTGGGCAAAGTCAATTAATGCTTTTGGCCTTGGCTTCCTTCTTTATAAAATGAGGTCAGGATAGATGGTCTCCATGACCTTCCAGCTCTAAATCCATTATCCTACGATTCTCTGAACTCTGTGAGATGAGTATAACAGATATCTTTAGTTTCATTTTGCCATAAGGAAAATTATTTAGTCATTTTAGTTATGTCTGACTTTTCATGATTCCATTTGGGGTTTTCTTAACAAATATATAAGAATAGGAACACATAGATAGTAAATGTCTAAGGTCACATTTGAACTCAAGACAACGAGTGTTCCTAATTGCATACTTGGCAGTTTCTCCACTGCAGCACCATCTGGCTACCCCAAGAGAAAAATTAGTTTACGTTATTTGTCCATTGTTACACAGTAGTAAGTGCCATGGGCAGGATTTATATAGTAAAAGGCAGATACATGCACACAGGGATATGCAGTGGGAGGATCAATCCATAGAGTTGTTCCACCAGTATGTATACTATATATTATGTATATACATATACAAATATATAACCAATGCATACATATACTTATATATACATATATAGTATCTACATACAATTATCAGTATATATGTACATGCATGCATATATGTATACATACATTCATTGTTCATTGACAAGGTGGCTCAGTGGATGGAGCACCAGCCCTGAAGTCAGGAGGACCTGGGTTCAAATCTGATCTCAGACACTTAACACTTTCTAGCTGTGTGACCCTGGGCAAGTCACTTAACCCCAAGTGCCTCAACAAAAAAGAAAAAAAATTAATTGGCAGTCTGCAATCCTGCCTTATAATAACATGTAGTGTTCTCTTCTTTTGTATAATATGATCGTTCTCTGGGAACAGGTTCCTTGGAGAGGTTTTCTGGAGGCAGCCTTAGTTTCAGTTCAGATCAATAATCACCTCAAATGCAGCCAGGAATTAAAGTACAGTCTTTTATTGTCTCTTCCCAAAATAGCCCAGTTAGTTTTTCTTAGAACCCTATCTCCTTCTTTGGTTCCAAGAGTTCTTGCAACTTGTCTTTTAGCTCTTCCAGTTTCTGCCTCTAGCTCAACTCCAACTCCTGGCTTCTCAATCTCCTCCACTTACTCCTCATTTCTCAATCTCTTCAAGTCTCTTGACTGAAACTTTAAGAGCTTCTTATATATGATCTCTTAAAGGTGTGAACCCAAAGGTTGACTGGTCCTCTGAGAGAGTGGGATTGTGGATTTCTGACTTGTGAATCTCCCGGACTTGTGAACTCCAGTGTGTGAGCTAATTGTGAACTCTCAAAGGTGTGAGCTCTAATGTGTGAACCAATTACCTAAGCATTGTTTTTATCAACTCTAATGACTTAATACCTTGTTTCAAGTTCTGGCCCATAACAATAACGAGCCATGGAGCACAAAGGTCTCTAGAAGATAAAATCTGAGGGTTATCTGAAGGGCAGCAGAACTGTGCATGGTGATTGGGATAGGCTGTGGTACATTAACTGGGAAGACTATAGGGAAGCATCATAAAGGATTAATCAGTCAAGAAACATTTATTAAGCTTCTACTACATTCCAGGCACTGTGCTAAACTCTAGGGATGCTCCAAAGAGGCAAAAGACAATCCTGGCCCTCGAGGAATTTATAGTCTACTGAGGGAGACAACATGCAAACAAATATATATAAAGCAAGATATATACAAGGTAATGAGGAAATAATGAAGAAGGGTTAGGGAAAAATTCCAGCTAAAGAAGGAACTTTTGTTGGGACTTGAAGGAAAGTCATGGGGATAAGTAGAGAAAAAGAGGGAGAGCATTCCAAGAATGGAGGACAGCAGAGATAATGCTCTGGATTGTAAGATCAAGTGTCTTATTTGTGGAATGGCCAGGGGAGCAGTGTCACTGAATTGAAGAGTATCTGTTGGGGAGCCGAACATAAGAAAACTGGAAAGGTAGGAGGGGACTAGGTCATGAAGGGCTTTAAATATCAAACAGAGTGTCTTATATTTGATCCTGGAGGCAACTGGGAGCCAGTGGAGTTTATTGATGGAAGTTGAGAGGAATAAAAGCTCAAACTGCACTTTAGGAAATCACTTTAGTGGCTGGGATTACAGTGGGGAGAGATTTGAGGCAGGCAGATCCACCATCAAGCTATTGAAATAATCCAGACACGAGATGATAAAGATCTATACCAGAATGATACCAGTGTCAGAAGAGAAAAGGGGACATATTTAGCAGATGTTGCAAAAGTGAAATCAGCAGGTCTTGGCAAGAGCTTAAATATGGAGGGTAAGAAATAGTAAGGAATGAAAATTAAGAACTCTGAGGTACTACTCTGCACCCCTCAGATTGGCTACGACAGGAAAAGATAATGAAGAATGTTGGAGGGGATGTGGGAAAACTGGGACACTAATACATTGTTGGTGAAGTTGTGAACTGATCCAACCATTCTGTTTTTTAAATTGTTTTTAATTAAAGTTTTTTTTATTTTCAAAATATATGCATGGATAATTTTTCAACATTGACTCTTGTAAAAGCTTGTGTTCCATATTTTCCCCTCCTTCTCCCACCTCCTCCCCTAGATGTCAAGTAATCCAATATATGTTAAAGATGTTAAAATATAAGTCAAATCCACTATATGTATACATATTTATACAATTATCTTGCTGCACGAGAAAAATCAGATCAAAATGGAAAAAATGAGAAAGAAACCAAAATGCAAGCAAACAACAAAGAGTGAGAATGTTATGTTGTGATCCACACTCAGTTCCCACAGTTCTCTCTCTGGGTGTAGATGATTTTCTTCCTCACAAGATCATTGGGACTGGCCTCAATCATCTCACTATTGGAAAGAGCCACGTCCATCAGAATTGATCGTTGTATAGTCTTGTTGTTGCTGTGTACAATGATCTCCTGGTTCTGCTCATTTCACTTAGCATCAGTTCATGTAAGTCTCGCCAGTCCTCTCTGTATTCATCCTGCTGGTCATTTCTTACAGAACAATAATATTCCATAACATTCATATACCACAATTTACTCAGCCATTCTCCAATTGATAGGCATCTACTCAGTTTCCAGTTTCTTGCCACTACAAAAAAGGGCTACCACAAACATTTTTGCATATAAGGTCCCTTTCTCTTCTTTAAAATCTGCCCTGGACCTGGGGTCAACTGAGAATCTCTTCTCTATCATCAAATGATAAACCAAATTGTCCTCTTTCATGATTTCCTCAATACATTATCTAACTGAAGTCTGGGCAAAATCTTTAGGTGTCTCTTTCCACATAGGGGACACCAAATTTCCCCAAGGGTCCTGAAAGTCTTGGTAATCTTAAAGATACAAACAAATTTCCCACTGAATTCTTTTGCCAAAAAGTATTCTCAATTTCTCCGATAGATTTCTGCCACTGCAAGCTCATCCAACCAATAGGACAAATACGTTTGGTTCTAAAAGAAAGAAACAAAGTAAGCACAGAACAGACATACAGGGTACCCCAAAGAGATTAAGCACATGGAGGTGATTACTTGGGATTTCACGACTAACAAACAAACCTAAACAAACAGTCCACAAATATCTCACAACAAAGAAAGTAACTTAGTTCTGCTTGAATGAAAAAAGAAAAAAAATGCATTCATGATAAAGTATGGGCAGTTACAGGCACTAGTAATTTAGTAATACAAAATCCCTGCTGCCCTTTATGATTGCAACAAGTAACTAGATAGTTGAGTAATCTTGGACAAAGGAATACAATAACACAATGAATACCAGTAAATAATCACTGAGATTAAAAAAAAAAAATCTCAGAAGTACTGCTCTGACTTGTAAAGACAACACATCAGAAAACAAAAATGCTTATGTTTCTTCAGTGGTCCTCCAAAACTAGACTATCTTGTATCAAAACTCCTGTGTAAAGAATCTCTCTGATAGGAACTTGCAAATGATAAGGGCCCTCTAATTGTCCTGGACAAGCCCTGTCATGTAATAATTCTCTGGGGACTCACCAGCCCACCAGTGCAAGCAAGAGTTGGAGAAGACCCAGAGTGAGTTCTACATCCTGCTAAGTAAACTTCCTTTCATTACATGCTAAATGTTCCAAGAGTATTTTGTTTCATTCCAGGCTCAAGCCTGGGCTATTATAATTGGCATACAGACAACATCAAGGAAGGAGAAGGAAGCTCCCCCCCTCTCCCTCAGTACATTGGATTGACTCCCTGTGAAGGCAGTGGGTGAAAAATCTCACAGAATGAGAAAGTACAGACAGGCTGCTCTCTGTATCATCAGAAAGAATATTTCACAAGGATGAGATCCTGGATCCATCAAGCATTCAAGTACAGAACATTGTGGCAAGTGCTAAAAAAGAATATTAAGACAAAAGTAAAGGGTTCCTTCTTCAAGAAACCTGCACTCCACTAGAGATATCAGATTATATCTATAATTATAGTACAAAGAAAAGTGAGGAAGAGGGGAATTCTAACAACTAGGGGAGATCATAGAAGACTTTAGAAAGGAGGCGACTTCTGAAATGTATCTTGAGGGAAGACAAGGATTTTGAGAGGTGGGTATGAAGATGGAACACATCTGTCTAGTTTGACTAGAATGTATAGTTCATAAAGGTGACTAGAAAAAAGTCCATAGTAAGTTATACTTCAAAGTAAAACTGGAAACATAAATAAGAGCCAGATTACGGAGAAAAATGCCAGATTAACAAATTTATATTTTATCCTATAAGCAATAGGGAGCTGCTGAAGATACTTGAGCTGAGGAGTAACATGACAACAAGGCAGAGAACCAATTGGAGAGAGGAGAGATTAAAACAAAGGGACCAATTAGAAAGCTATTAAAATAGTTCAGAATGAAGATAATAAGGGCCTGAAATAGAATGGTAGTTGTGATCCACTTTCTTTTGTTTTAGAAACACAAGTGGTCATGCCATCCCTGACTTCTCAGGAAGGGAGGAAAAAATTTCACTAAAAAGGAAATAGGGTCAAACCAGATATTGTTAGCAGGTTTCCTCTAGGCTGAAGGGTCTCACTTGAAACTGGTATACATAAATCCATCAGCATGGGAGGTATTACACAAGCACATAGTAATATAACACAGACTAGTAGTGATGTAACCAACAACATGAATCAACATGAGCAATTATACATGTCCATAAGTCCTAGAAGGAGGGTATATAAATAACAATCACACATACACTTCCTTTAGCAGCCAAGAGATAGTCCAAAACCAATCTATTGTCCATTACTTCACATGTCAGGGAATCCAATGAGTCCTGCTGGTTTGGAAATCCTGCAACAGTCTCATCAACAATTTTTGATGTCCATGAGTCAGTGGCCATAACTGCCAGGCTCTTTGGTTGTGGGCACAGTCAGCGACAGAACCACCCGATGTTTCTTGGGTCTTCTTCATTTTAAGGGTCTGCTCCATCTCTCTCCGATGGACAAGGCAAATATTGCTCGTTGGCACCCATCTGATTCCTTCTCCACCTGTAGAGATACAAGCAAACCCTCTCCCCCAAGCAGTTAGCCTATCTGGTCCCTTCCATTCACCACTTTCTGGGTCCCTCCACATTACCTGGCAATTATTTAAAGATAGTGGAGCTGTTCTCACTGGACACTGCCCTTCTGGTGGGTTATAAAACCTGTCTGCCGGAGCCAGTGCATCTTTGTCAAAAATTTTAAAATTAATGGTATAGAGAGCTAGATTTAGAAGCTCTCTAGGGTTACCCATGGCTCCCACTTTCTTTTGTTTTTGGAGGAGCATCTTGATGTCTCTGTTTCTCCTCTCTATTATTGCCTGTCCTTGAGGATTAAAGTGTATGCCAGTGGTGTGTAAAATCTTATATTGTGCCCCAAAGTGTGCAAAATGTTTATAAATACATGCAGGTCCATTATCTGCTTTATTGCTTGTGGCATACCCATAATTGCAAATGCTTTTATAAGGAATTCAGTGACCACTCGGACTGTCTCTTTTGCTGCTAGTATTGCAAAAGTGAATCCTGAAAAAGTGTCTACCACAACATGGATAAAAGACAAATGACCAAAAATTTTCTAATGGGTCATATCCCTTTGCCAAATTTCATTGGGTCTCAAACCACGAGGGTTCTTCCCTGGAGGGAACGTAGGAGCGTGGAAAGGAAGGCAAGCTGTACAGGCTTTTACTATGCTCCTAGCTTCTTCTTTTGTTATCCCAAATTGCAAACGTAAACATCTAGCAGCCTGATGATATTTAAAATGAGATTCTTGGGCTATCTGAAATAAAGGAGTATTGGCCAGCATAGTTAGAAGGCTATCTGCCTTTGAATTTCCATTTAAAAATAGGACCTAGAAGTCCACTATGTGAGTGGACATGCAAGATATAAATCTTATCTGGATGCTTTCTCTCTTGCTCTTGAAGTTCCTTAAAGAGCTGATATATATTAGAAGCTACAAATTTTATTTGGGCTGTGGCAATTCTTTGTATCACACCTACTGAATAGGCCAGATCAGATATTATATTGACATCTCCTGAATAATAAGTAAGCTCTAGAATGATTGCATATAATTCATTCTGCTGAGTGGACTAAAAAGGAGTTCTGACTACTCTCTTTATAGTTAAGTCACGAGAGTATACAGCACAAATATCATGTTTGAATGCATCTGTAAAGATAGTTGGTCCTTTAAGAGGAACCTTAGAAACCTTTTCTTCAAAAATCCATCACCAATTATGTAATAGTCTGGTTATCTTTAATGGAGACCCATGTGTAAAATTTGAAGCTGTGGCCAATAAAATTTACCACTCTGGGATAGTCTCGCAGCATACATTCATTTGTGCATTAGTATAAAAGGTCTACATCTTGTCAGGTCTTATCCCAGATAATTGTACTACTCGCTTAATGGTCTTTAGTAAAATTCTAGCCACAAGCACTGGGTAAGGAGTAAGGCTTTATTCTGGTTGTGCTGGGAGGTTCACCCACTCTGCTGTGAGCGCTTCTTGTGTAGCAAAAACTGATATTTCCAAGAGTTTTTGGGTGACTCTTTCAACTTCATTGGATAAAGCCAGTTCAATCTCCTTCAAAGCCTCTTGAGCTTCTTTTGTAAACTGGCATGGCGAATTTAAAGCAGTGTCTCCTCTTAAAATGTCATATAATGGTTGTAATTGATAAGTAGTCAAGCCTTACACTGGTCGCATCCATTGGATATCTCCCATCAATTTCTGAAAGTCATTTAAGGTGTTTAGCTTCTCTGTTCTTAAAGAAAGCTTTTGTACTATAAGCACCTTAGTGTATTCTTCATATCCTAAATATTGAAAAGGAGTGTGCTTTTGAATTTTTTTCTGGAGCTATATGCAATTTGTAGTTCCTTAGTGTTTCTATGGTCTTTTGTAGACATGCTTCTAACATTTGCTCCTCAGGTGTACACCCTAAGATATTGTCCATATAATGTAATAACATAACTTTTAGAAATGCTTTCCTTGGGGTGAAGGAGGCTTTTTCTTAGTATTTGCCCCATTTTAGTTGAAAAAATGAAAGTGATTATTTTATCCCTTACCAAATCTTTCCACTTGCCTAGTTTTAATACTTACCCTATTCTGGGTCACAGGGGACTTCTCCACTGAACTTGGCTGATCTGTCAATTAAGCTGATTGGTGCCCTGCTTTGCAAGGCCCTGCATTTCTAGAGCCCCACATTTGGACACCAAAATGTAGTATCCGGGCTAGCTTTCTCGAAGATTTCAGGATGGGCCTTGATCTTTAGGTGGAGAAGTGATGAAGGCAGGAGAGCCACCATGAGGGTGGTCAAAGATGGAGTCTGGAATCTGGAGTCTGGAGTTTTCTCTGTGTCTGTGTTTGAGACTCTCAGATCCCAGTTCTCTCAGCCCTTAAATACCTCAGTAGGATTATATCACTATAGCAACTGAGCATGTGCCAACTGTAGCCATTCCATCACTACATCACACCAAGAGTAACTACATCATTACATCACATTAAGTATATGTTTAGCTAGAGAACCATTATCCCATCAATCACACTGAGTAAATGCTTAACTATAAGCACCCTGCTGTCCTTGATTTAAGTACACCTTTCCAGAGTTCTGGGCCTCTACAAGGAAGAACAGGAGATGAACTTGAAAGATATTGTGGAGGTAGATTTGACAAAACCTAGCACTGATTTAGATATGAAGCATGAGGGAAAGGGAAGAATCAAGGATGTTATAAATGTGAATGATGGGGCTCTCAACAAAAAAAAAAGAGTTTGGAGAAAGAAGTTTAGAGACATAGAGGCAAAAACAATTCATTTTGGACAAGTTGAAGTGGAGAGACTATGACATCAGCTGCCTGCTTGCATAGCTCATAATGTATGAAGCTCTGGAGCAAGACAAAAGTTAAATATGTATTTGTGAGAGCCATCTGCATAAATAGAATACTTGATTCCATGGGAAGTGATGAAGTCATCAAGAGAAAGAGTGTATGTACAGAAGAGAAGAGAACTTGTTAGAGCCCTGGGAAATACCCTTGGATAAATAATAATACTGCAAAAGAGTCTGAAGAAGAATAATCAAAAATATAAGGGGAATCAGGAGAGAATAGTGTCTCAAAATCCTGGAATATACAGTGTCAGGGAGATCAAGAAGAATGATTACAGAGAAAAAGCCATTGTAATTGACAATGAAGAGATCACTGTTAACCTTGGAAAGAGCATTTAGATTGCAAAGGGATCAGAAATGAGTGGAAGATGAAAAAGTGGAGTCAATAGATATAGTCTGTTAGTTCTGATTTATCAATGAAAGAAAGGAGAGATATAGGCAATACTTAAGGGAAAAGAAGGGTCAAACAAAGATTTTTTAAAGGATGACATCCTGGTTATAGTTGTAGGCTAAAGGAAGAAATATCTTCAATGATCCAATGATCTTGGGTTAGATCATAAATCATTAAAAGTAGCAAATTGGGAATGGCTAAGTAAATTGTAGCATGTGATATAATGGAATATTAGTATGCTATAAGAAATGAAAAAATTAGAGGTATGGGGAAGACATTATGACTAATGAAGTAAATAAACTGGGAAAACAATATAAACAGTAACTGCCACATTGTAAATAGAGAGAGTCAGGGAAGATGGAATTGAAAGCATAGCTAGAAGGCTTGCTTGGCAAGGGGAAGGGCCACTTTGTCCTCAGAGATCAAAGCATAGGCTAGAGCTTTGATAGGTGAAGTGGAGAAGAAAAATAACCTTGTAACAAATTGCTTCTATTTTCAACATAAATAATGGACAAGGATATTTGTTTAGAAAGTAGAAGGGGAAGGCAGTGGAGGGACTTGAAAAGAGATGAAAAATTTGGAAGAGTTTCTGAGAATGGTGAACTAGAGAGAACAAATAGTATACTGACAGTATCCTGTAGGAGGAAAACCAGTTCATGTAAAAAAAGGTTAGTGCTTATGGTGGTACCTCATTGGGTGGGACACAATGATAAACTTTACTCCTTTACTCATTAATGATAAAATGACGTATCGCTATGTGGGCTTCCAAAAGATAAGATATGAGAAAGCTTTTATTGATACACCAGCACTTCAAAGGTTGTTCTAAGAAACTTGCTAAGTATGCAGTAGGTAAAGGCCCATAAAGCACATTTGCTTACCCACAGGGATACTCAGTACTTTCTGTACTTTCTAGAGGACATAATTAGAAAAGCTACCTGAAATCCAGTGTCTGTAAAGGTGACCAGGTGGTGTTCCAAGCTTGAGCTGTTCCAATTCAATCCCATTGCACAGGTGCAAGAAACTCCTAGATTCTAATCTTGATTATTTTCTCCCCACCAAATGAGCATGCTTAGTCCACACACAGCCCATTTCTATCCTTAGTCATCTTTCCAACACTTGCTGTATCAGGATACAAATAATTAGAAGAACTCAGAAATTGCTCAAATAACTCTAGCCCCCATTCTCACTACATTTCAGTCAGGTTACCAATGTGATTTGCATGAATGAGTCACAGTGTCACCTGTAAGAATGTTTCCTGAATGAAAGTAAAAATGAAAAATTTAGTGTTCAAACTCCACCAACTTTCAACTCTTGAGTTAATTCATAAGTTATTAAAAGTGGCAAACTGAGAAATAGCTAAACAAATTGTGCTATGTGGATGCAATGGAATATTAGTATCCATAAGAAACAAAAAAATTCAAAGAAGTACAGGAAAAATATAATAACTTACAAAGTAAAAAAAAAAACAACCCAATAGGAAAACAATATACACAACGACGGGCAATTTACAGTGCGGTAATGTACAGTGTGGTAAATAGAAAGAATTGTTTAAAAACAATAAAAAAGACTATGTAATACTAGATGAGACACTCCTTCTTTGCAGGTAGAAAATATTTCTTTAGATCCAAATATGGTTTCATTTTGCTAAAATGTTTTTTTCTCTTTTTTTTTATTCTCTGTTAGAAAGAATGGTTGACTAGATAGAGAAAGAAAAGAGTCCTGAGGCAGAAATGGCATGGCTAAGGACTAGATGGTAAATACCTCAACCATGCTTTTTTTTTTTCCCTACAAACTTATCCATGACCCAGGTATCTTCTGAACCCTGATTAATCTTCATGCAAGACAGAAACCTAGTTATCTGCCTTGCTACTATAAGCAGACTCCCTCCCCCACTGTTTACTTCTTGCTCTGGGATTGTAATCAAGGCAACAGTAACTTTGGACTATGAAGAGCATGAACATCTACTTCCTCTTTTAATTAGCTCAGAATCCTTATGATTCTAAGTGACACAACTGAGATAGAAGCTCCCTCTCTGGATCACCATACTCCATTTCCTCGAAGCTATTTGCCAGCCCTCTCCCTTCCATCTCTCTATCCCACTTTACTCAATCTATCCTCAAAAATCCCTTCAGTGAAGACCTATATTTATGAAGAACTTCCTGAGGATTCAACAAAGGGAGAAAATGACTCCTAATGATCAGGAGCTACTTAATTCCTTTGTTATATGTATTCTCTCTGTGTATTTCCCTACCTTAATGTTTTAAGTTTCAACTCATATACCTCATGTGACCAAGGGGAGAATGTGCTCCTAGTCCTAGTTTAGATCATTGCTTGTTTGTTTTACAACTATCCTGCTATATTTGCACAGTGAATTGCCTTTCTCAAGGCTAATAAGTGGGGCTAATAATTGGTGGAAAGTATACTGGTGAAGGTACTAGAAAAATACTTTCACTGAGGATTACCCCTAGAGCACTGAAGAAAGTATAAAGCTACCTTCTTCAGAGTTAGGAGTTGGGAAAGTTAAGTAACCCAGAGAGAATTCTATACATATATTTTATATTTCATTTTTTCTGTACATGTTATTGCCTCTGAATAGATTGTAACCTCTTTAAAAGACAGGGTCTGTTTTCTTATCTTTGCTCTCTTGTCTGTTTTTATCTTGTCTTTGCTATCTCCAGCTCATGCCTCGTATATAGCAGATGTTTAAGTAAATGCTTGTGGTAGTAAATTGAATTCTTTTTAGAGAAGCAGTTGAAAAACTGAAGAGGAGGATGATCAAAGTTGTAGTGGGTGGGAGGTAGGGGTGAGAAACCAGAAAAGGGAGGAGAGTCCCTCCATGCTATGTGCATTGGTCAATGGAAATGGAGATGTTTATTCTAAAGAAGGGAAGATTTGGGGAGGGTACCTGATGATAGCAGTAAATTGAATTCTTTTTAGAGAAGCGTTTGGAAAACTGAGCAGAAGGATGATCAAAATTGTAGCCGGTGGGAAGGAGTGAGAAGTGAGAAGAGGGAGGAGGACAGTGGAATCGTTCCATGCTGTGAACATCGGTTAATGGCAATGGAGATGTTTATTCTAAAGAGAAGATTTAGGGATAGTTCGTGAGGATAGTTTTCTTCCAATATCTGAAAGAATCATACATATGGAAAACGTCCTGCTTAGCCCCACGGAGCAGAACTCGAGAACAATGGGTAAATGTTAGTAAGAGGCACCTTGGGGTAAAAAAAATAATAATAAAAACCTCCTCAATAATTGGAACCATCCAGACTCGATGACCTTTTAAAAGAGTTTTTTCACTCAGGTACAGGTTGAACAAGTAGAGATTCCGGGAGACTTTCCTGATCGTTTTGGCGAGGGGCTATTCCTCTGGCCCGAGATGAAGTTCAGACCATTCTGTTCGGGGGCAGTTCCCCTGTTCCCCACGCCACCCTCATCTGAGGGACCCCGTCTGTCCCACTAAGGTTTAATTTCCCCTCGAATTTCGGAGCTTGGCGGAGTTAGAAAGACTCCAAGTCTAGCCTCAGGCTCTGACCACCCCTTTCCTTTGAGGCCCCGCCCATTTCTGAGAAACTGAAAGTGGGCGGAAAAGTGGGGTGAGGGGGTGCTGTTTGTTCTGGGCAGAGACCGAAGCGTGGAAAGTGCTGAAAAAGCACAGTGCCCTCTTTAACCGGGACCTGAGAGGTGAGACCCGCGGCAGCTGCCGCGGCCAGGGAAAGAAGATGGCCAATGCCGGGTCCTTCGGCGTGAAGGTGAGAGGACGGGGGCCAGAGCCAGGATACGCTACGCGGAGTCCGACTTTGCCTCCCCCAGTTCTAGGCTCGGCCGGACTGGCAGAAGAAACCAATGGAGAACAAGATTGCCCAGGGACGGGAGGGGACCCCACCCCCCAAGGACCCCACCCCTTAACTCCCCCTACGTCGCTTTCCGGGAGCCTGGGGAAGTGGCGAGCTGGGTCAGTAATGGGCCGTGTTTGAGAGCCAGTCCTGCTGTTCTAGGGCGCCCTGGCTGAGAACTGCTCGCCTGCCCTGCGGTGTGGGCCCTCTCCAGAATTTTTGCCTTTTCCTCACCCCCTCAGACGCTGACAAGTCCCTGGCCTCTGTGCCCATTTCATAGATTAGGCGACTGATACCAAGAAGGAATAGATTTTACTACTTAGCTCAGATACCATCCGATGCTAGCCTTCAGGTTTCTCCAGGGTTTCAGCAAAAGCACTAATGATGTCCCTGTGTCTCCCTCCCTTACCTCAACCTCCTAACAGCTGGAGAAGTCTGTCAGGCGCCTTAGGGAGCAGTTTCATGGCAGCATATCTGTGGCAAAGGCAAATGTCTTAATGGAGAGATACAACCACAATCACGACTTGGTCTCTTCCTGGCTGGTTAAACAAATGGATGGTCAGTAGGGAAACGTGAGGGAGGGGGGAGAGACTTAGAGGAAGCCCTGGGGGGTTTTGACAAGAGGCCTGTTGAGTACTATCGGTCCCTAGAGGTACTGCACAGGGATCTAGATCCTCAGGAAGATCATGGAAGGAGTATCCCAGGGAGTCCAGTGTCCAGAATGTGCGTCACTGCGGGATGGGGGATTCTTTAAAGGTCCTTAGTTCCCTATGTCAGACCCTATGCTCTCCAAATTTGTTCTCTAAAGAGCTCAGATTAGAAAATGAAGATGGGAGCCAAGCAGACCCAGCTGTCCAGGTAATTTCCTTCCCCCATTTGTCCCATAATTGCAAGGAAATCCAACTATCCCCAACCCTAATAAGCAAACCCAGGGATACTTGACTGGGATTCCTTGGCTCAGAGAAGTCCTGGATTAAGGGCAGAACCATAACTTTGGGAGCATCTCTCCCAGCTCCTCAGTTTCTTCTCTCCCCTGTATCCCCACAATCTCTTTTGCCCAATCCTATATGCACTCTTCTCCTTTCCACCCCACAATGTGGGATCCAGGCTGGCTCAGGAGATGGTGTCACAGGAGGGATTGGTGGGGTGCTCTGGGGATCTTGAGGAAGGGTCTGAATTGGAAACTCAAACCTCTTCCCTGGCCAATCCTTGGTTCTTGCTTCAAAGTTTGCTTCTTTGCCAAATGAAAAGCTCCAGGAGTGAGGGTATGGGGCACCTGGATACCTAAAAGATCAATGCAGAGACCCCAGCCCAGACTCCTGTCTCTATCTTCCCACTCCCTGCCCAGGATGGACAGAATGCCTTGAAGGACAGAGATATTCAGGTGCGAGGGGAATGGTGGTAAGGGGCGGGAGGAAGATTTACTGAATCCCTGCTGGAGGTTGAGGTGCCCTGATCCTATCCCCATCTTCCCCTTCAGGAGGTGGCTACCACCATGAGCTTATTACCCCTGACAGAGAAAAATCTGCGCATGTTGGATGATGCCCAGAAAGGCCAAATTGGCAAGGAGGACTGTCAGTTTGCCTGCAGAATGTGTGATCACATGTGGTGGCGCCGGGTACCTGAGCGCAAAAAGGTAAAGGGGTCAGGGCCAGGACTAAGGCTGGGCCCCGTGGGATCCCTGGGAGCAACCCTAATGCTGCTCACCTGACTTTTTCAGGTGTCCCGATGCCGGAAGTGCAAGGTGAAATATGACCCAGTGCCCAAAGACAAGATGTGGGGGAAAGCTGAGTTCCATTGTTTACAGTGTGGTCATACCTTCACGTGAGTTCTCAGATCCCGTCCCCTGACCCTTGTCTCCAGACCACATAAAGGTCAGTGCCATAGAAAGATCACTAAATGTGGATCCAGAAAATTGGGATTAGAATCCCACCTCTTAACTTAGATAAGACATTTCCCCACTTTGGGCTTCAGTTTCCCTCTCTTAAAAAAAAGAAGTCTAGTTGTAGAAGCTGTAGACGATCTCCAAGGGTCCTTCCCACTTTAAAGGTCCCGTCCCAACCCCCAGCCTCTTTTTCTCATTCCTACTTTCTCAGTCGGAATAACCCTTGATCTCTGACTCACACTTCCTCTTTGGCCCACTGCCTGTCCCCTGTTCTGTCTCTCTCCACAGGGGTTTTGCCCAGATGGGAACTCCATCCCCATGCTTCCACTGTGGCAGCCCTGTCCTCCCAAGTCGAATCCTCCCCCCACGCCGATCCCAGACTGAGAGAGTCACCAAAAACACACACCGATGCTCTGCTGAGAACTGCTACAACAGACAAGGTCAGGCCCCGAGTCTCTCTGTCCCTTTCTTCCCCACTTCTCCCTGGTCCCTCTAGGTCCCACTCACCCCACTTTTGCCTGCCCTCCTGGGGCCAGTCTCCAGCTAAGCACAAAGAGGCCTCAAGACCTCAAAAAGAAAGCTCAAGCCTGATTTCTGCCCCCCAGGACCCTACACCCCAGGAGCCTGCTGTGTGCACCCTAAGACCCGGCAACAAAACAATATGCCTACTGTCTTGTTCCCAAGTGCCGTCCACGAGAGCACTGGCTCCACTGTGGCCACCTGCCTTAGCCAGGGCAGCCTCATTGAGGACCTGGACAACTTGATCCTGGAGGACCTCAAAGAGGAAGAAGAAGGAGGGGACGATAACTAAGAACCTTCAGTCACCCTTCCTACCCTGCAATCCCCTACAGACCTGGAGGACCAGTGTTGACCTATGGGACCAAGAGAAGTTGGGAGTGGGTCCTCAGCTGTGGTCTGCAGAAAGTCTGAGGTCACTCAGGGGAAAGCCTCAAGTTACTCAGGCCTCTCCCTGTGATAGGAGTGCACATATGTGGAAGGCAGGTGAGGGCCCGCTAATGTGGGAGACCCCCTACCCACGGGCCATATACACAGACATATGTTATGATGCTAGCATTTTATATGTCATGTTCAAAGTAATAAAGAGACGTGCCTATTTCTAAATGGCAGTATCTCATTTCTGCAGGGCCAAGGGTTAGGGGGAGCGCTATAGACATGAGGGGGTATGATCTGTATTATGCCCTGGGCTTTCCAGACCCCCAACTCATACAAAATCCAGGACACCATATGCCACACAGTCCGAGAGAGTCAGACTCCTTGCCCTGCTCCCAAGACCCAGGGAGTCAGAGGGGCCGAATTAACATAGCCACCTTCTTGAGAGAATAGGCACCGCCCCTAAATTCGGCCCAGTAGACACCATCTTGATACCGGCTTCGATAGTGGCCACCTAGGTGCCAGACGCCATTGAGGTTGGAGTGGGCGCAGGCGTGGTACCACCAGCCGCCCCGCTGATACAAAGCACAGTTACCTAGGGGAAGAGGAAAAAAGGGGTCAAAGACCACATGACCCATCACTGACATCCATACATCCCCGGAAGAGACTGTGCTTAGCAAAGCAGGGACCCCAAGATTCTTGATTCTGGAGTCCTGGAAGCCCCCTCCCTAAAACTTCCACCCTTGACAAGGAAGGATCCCTGAATGCCCTCTTTCTCCATCACCAGGCCCCGGCCCAGGCTCTGCTCCAGCCCCAGGACTTGTCTTCCCTCCCAGAGTCAGTTGGATGGAAGTTTAAAGGCAGTTTAGTCCAGCTCACAGCTGACCAAGAATACCCATCATAACTTGACTCTAAGAGAGGGCTGTCATTTTGGTCTTCTAGAACAGAAGACAACAATCAACCAACCTTCTACAGACATCATGAACAAAGGATCCTTGATCCTTCACTTGAAAATAAGTGAGAGGGAATCCATTACTTTCCATGGTTCACCTCACATGGGGATAGCTCTAAGTGATAGGAAGTTTTTCCTGACATTAAATGTCTCTCTTTTACCCAAGCAGAACAAGATTAATCCATCCTTCTTCCCCATGATGGATCACACAGCTGGGAAGTGTCTGAGATTAGATTTGAATTCACTTCTTCCAAACTCCCAGCCCAAATTCCTATCTACTCTACCATTTTTGCTACCCTTTAAATAGTTTAGGACTCCCTTTCAACTTGTGATGGTCTTGGGGTCTCAGCGTGTCCAGCCATTGAGACAAACCATTGCAGGCTCCACACCCTCTGCCAGTTCTCCCCCTTGTGTAAAAGCTCCCAATAAAAAGATTCCCAAAGTCTCAAAAAAAAAAAAAAACTTTAGGACAAAAATCATTGTCCTTCTAAGTCTTCCCTTCTCCAAACTAAATACTCTTGCTTCCTTCCATCATTTTCATATGAAATTGCTCTTAATCCTCTTCTCTTCCTGGTCAAAGTACTCTGCTTTCACTAGTTTGTCACAAAGTCCTTCCTAAAATATAGTGTTCTAAACTGAAAACAAAAAGGATGAAGTGAACAGTGACTGGGAAATTGCCACTTTTCTCATTTTCATCCTGAGTTGCTACCTCCGTTAATATAGCTTAAGATCACTGGATCACATAGCTAGACTTGGAAATGACAGAAGTCATTTAGTCTAACCCCTCATTTTGCAGAAGAGGAAATGTGTTCAAGTCTTTGGCCGCTAAATTATCACACCATTGCTTCATATTGAGCTACTGGTCCAATAAAATCCCCATTTTTTTGAATCTTAAACGAAGACTTTATTAGATCAAATAAGATAAGCACAGCTTTCTATCTATGACTGGTTTGAATTATCCCTCCTCACTTTGAGTCAACTGTGAATTTGATAAAGATTCTCTCCACATCTTGGCAACTCTCAACATCCAAGTCACTGATAATAGTGTCAAATAACTCTGAGCTAAGGACACATTCCTGGGACCCTCAGCTAGAGACACCTGGTCTCCAGATTAACATGGAAATAACGTTAATTACAACTCTGGATCAGGTTATTCAGCCCTCTACAAATCCATCTGTCTATACTGTCTTGTATTGGTTTCTATCTTTCTTTGAATGAGATTAAGAAATTATGATTGTCAGTGAGTCTGCATGCACAGCCCTGTGAATAGGGGAATATGCATCTTTGGGTCTATGTGCTTGTGACCCTGAATTTGCATCAGTTGTTCTATGAGTCTGATTCTGAGACTCTATATTATTGAGACCACCTGAAGGTCAGTCTTGATTGTAGAGAGGGAATATGAATCCTCTCCTTGTCTGGAGCAAAGATGATTTAAGCATCCTCTTCTCTATTCCTACACTCAGAGGCAGTGGTGGTGGATGGCTATTACAATGGGAGTGACTCAAAACAAATGACAAAAGTGGATAGAGGTGACTTCTTCAGCAGCTTTTAGGTCTTTGAAACAATGAGGGAATACCCCCTCAGAGGTCTCCAGGGGTCTTCCTGTTCTGCTGGGCAAGGAAGAGGATATAAGAGAGAAAGAAAGAAACTAGTAACCTGAGTCAAAGGTTGCTTTTTCTTACTACGACCACTTCCTGACTTTGCCTGGCTAATGGCCTGAAGTGGGTTCCAGGGAGAAACCCCTCTGACATCCTGGTCTACCAACAAGTTAGGTCCCTGCATAATTTCTACCATCAGGCAATCTTGGCTCATCCCTAGCCCCCTTCACTGCCAGGATGCCAATCATAGCCTTCTCAGAGGTTGTGATTTAACCAAAGTCATACTGATAGTAACTATCTGAGATTGCATTTGAGCTCAGGTCTTCCTGACTCCAGATCTAGCACTCTATTCAATGTACCACCTAGCTGGCTCTTTTTAGGTTCCTTCATTACCACACGAGTCATCAGAAGTAACAGACATGGGATTTGACAAGCATTGAGAACACTCTCCCCATGTCTCAAGCCCGGCAGACCTCTAATGTTGACATGAGGTTAACAATAGCTTTCCTGCTGCACCTCATTGCAGATTCACTGATCATTTTGTCTCCTTGGATATCTACTGGATAACTTGTCTCCTGTTGGCACCTGTGACTCTAGAGCACAAGCAGTTGCTTCCCCTTCAAAGGTCCATTTCTTCCTGCTTTATAAAGAGCCCCAAACTGATTGCTTAGCTCCTAGTGCTCAATGCTCTACCTTCCCTTTCTCTTACGTGTTCCATTTTTCATTCTTCTACCCACTCCCTTGGATTAGGATTTCCTTCTGCCTCCTCAGCACCTTTTTGTTCTTTGTTTTTACCTGGGAGCCTTTCTTCTCCCTTCCCTTTCCTCCCAAAAACATTCTTGATAAATAGGAGAAATGTTTCTTGAGTCTTTTTACCTTCTCTTATAGAAGAGGAAACAACTCACATTTAAGTATAGCTAATCGTTTGAAGACAACGATCTCCTCACATTTCCTAGAAGCCTCCTGCTATTATCTCCTCTTTCACTACTGTTGCATGTTAAGGACTAAGCCTGGGTGAAGGGACAGGTCAATTCTCTGAGAGCCTCCACAGCTGGGAATCATAACTCTTGAAGGAGTTGCAAAGCAGCCTTCGCAGATGTTCTTTGTGGATTGGGAATGAAATAAATTGGAGGCTGAGGGAAGAGGAGAGAGGTCAGACAACATAACTGCCTCTCAGTGGAGAGGTCAGAGAACAGCAACAGTCCTCCTTCTCTTCTTCCTCTTCCTCTTCCTCCTCTTCCTCTTTCTCCTCTTCCTCCTCCTCCTCTTCCTCTTCCTCCTCTTCCTCCTCTTTCTCCTCCCACATGAAGAGATCCATTCTACAGGTCTGAGTTAGACCTCCAGCAGCCACTGGCAGGTGGCTCCCATATCAACAGTTGCACATAATTAGGTGGTCCTAATGTGGTGATCTTTTTTCTTCTTTAAAATATAATAAGGATGGTTTTCTCTGGGAGAAAGCAGGTTTGGGGAAGTTTTCTGGAGGCAGCCTTAGTTTCAGTTAAGAGTAATAATCACCCAAAGATCAGATCAATAATCTATCAACTCTAATGAGTTAGCAGTTTGTAAAGATTCCAACATTTCCCCCTTTCTTTTGTTTTAGAACATAGGGTGGTCATGACCTCCCTGACTTCTCAAGGAGGTGAGAACCCCCAAAAAAGGTGATCACGCCTTCCCTGACACGTCAGGAAGGGAGATGAAAACACCAAAGGAAATAGGAAATCAAATCAGATTAGCGGTTTCTGAAGGGGCTCACCTGAAACAGGTACACATAAATCCATCAATATGGGCCAGAACTTTGAAACAGATATACATGCTATACATAAATCCATCAATATGGGAGGCATTACACATGATTTACATAAGCACATAGCAATATAACACAGGCTAGTAATAATGTAGCAAATAACATGAATCAACATGAAAATTTAAGTACTGCATTAGTCTCATCAACAATTTTTCATCTCAAGAAATCCAATGATTCTTGCAATTACATAAAATACATAAGCACATAGCAATATAACACAGGCTAGTAGTAATGTAACAAATAACATGAATCAACCTGAGAATTTACACATGTCCATAAGTCCAAAAGGAATCCATTGTCCATTAGTTCATGTGCCAGGAATCCAATAATTCCTGTAACTCTGAAGTACTGCAATACTCTCATCAACAATTTTTCATCTCAAGGAATCCATTGATTTTTGCTGGTTTTTCAAGAGCTAAAACAGTTTCATCTTGTGTTAGGAAATCCAATGATTCCTGAAGATTTTAAAAGTCCTTATTGTCAGCCATTTGATTCCTTCTCCATCTGTGGAAATATAAGCAGATCTTCTTCCCCAAGCAGTTAGCCTATCTAATTCCCTTCTATTTACCACTTTTGGGATTTCTCCTCATCATCTGGTAATTACATTGGAGCTGTTTGCACTGGATATTGCCTTGTTGTCTTAAAAGGCCTATGTTCTCCCCAACGTAATCCTGATTGCTTTTCTGTTGGTTGATGACATCAGAGTCCTGAATTTCTAAAGTCTCTCTGGGTGTAACCTCAGTTGCTATCATGGCCCACCTGTCCTTTGATTGATACTTTGGAGCTGGGCCCTGCCTCTCATTCCTCTGGGTCAATGTACATTTAGAGGCCCAGTGAAAGCCTCCGTTACATTTTGGACATGGGGTTTTGGGTTTTCTTCTCTCACCCTGTCTTCTCATTGTATCTCTGTATCTACATTGGGCTCTTAGATGTCCAACTTTTCCACACTGAAAACATCTACAAGTTTCTCTAGAATTCCTTTGCCAAGAAGGACCTTGTCTTTCCATGTTCAAAATAGTTTGGGCATAATAAGCATTTGTGCCCACTGTGGCACAGCGTCTTATGATCTCCTCTAAAGGAGCATCTCTGTCTAGCCCCCATATAATTCTTTTGCAAATCTCCTTAGTATTTTCCTTAGCCAAATGTCTAGTCATTATTTCTGTGGCAGCATTATCTCCAATGGTTCTTATTACAGCTGTTTGTAAACGTCCCCCAAAATCTGCAAAAGGTTCATTGGGACCTTGCTCTATTTTTGTAAAAGCTTTACTTCCATCTTGCTGTCCAAGGAGAGAATTCCAAGCTTTTATTGCAGCCTTAGAAATTTGCTCATACACTGTTATGGGATAATAAATCTGTTCTGAATTCTCTCTATACTGACCTTCACCAGTTAGCTGGTCAAAAGTGATTTGTCCAATAGTTCCTGTTTGCCTATTGCGTTGGGCTTGAATCCTTCATAATTCATGAAACTCCAAAAGACTAAATTTTGTCCCAGTTCTAGACATGACTTAACTATGGATTTCCAGTCATTTGGGGTAAAGATTTCATAAGATAAATTATCCAGTAACATCTTCACATAAGATGATGTAGCCCCATAAAGAGTAATTAGATAGGTTAACTGCTTGGGGAAGAAGATCTGCTTATATTTCCACAGGTAGAGAAGGAATCAGATGGCTGACCATAAGACTGTTAAAAGGACTTTTAAAATCTTCAGGAATCATTGGATTTCCTAACACAAGATGAGACTGTTTTAGTTCTTGAAAAACCAGCAAAAATCATTGGATTTCTTGAGATGAAAAATTGTTGATGAGACTATTGCAGTACTTCAGAGCTTACAAGAATTATTGGATTCCTGGCACATGAACTAATGGACAATAGAATCCTTTTGGACTATTTCTAGAACTTATGGACATGTATAAATTTTCAGGTTAATTCATGTTATTTGTTACATTACTACTAGTCTGTGTTATATTGATTATGTGCTTATGTAAATTATGTGTAATACCTCCCATATTGATGGATTTATGTATAGCAGGTATATCTGTTTCAAGTTCTAGCCCAAAACATCTTCTTGTAAGAGCAGATCAATAATCTATCAACTCTAATGAGTTAGCAGTTTGTAAAGATTCCAACATCTTCCCCTTTCTTTTGTTTTAGAACATAGGGTGGTCATGAGGTGAACCCTTCTATATGCACAAATGATCTCATTCCATCCCTTCTCCTCCAGGAGGTTCCCTCCTCTGTTAACTCCCTTCTCTCACTAATCTTCGATCTCTCTCTATTCACTGGCTTCTTCTCTAATCCCTATAAACTTGTCTTCCCCATCTTCAAAAAACTCTCATTTGATCCATCCCTTCCTGCTAGCTACCATCCCATAGCTCTCTTCTCTTAAGAAGGCCATCGCCAATCAATACCACCATTTCCTTTCCTCCCACTCTCTTTAACTCTATAGTCTAGTTTCTAATCTCATCATTCAACGGAAACTGTTCTCTCCGAAGTACTAATGATCCTCTAATTACCAAATCTAATAATCTTTTCTCAATCTTCATCCTTGAGCTCTCTATAGCCTCTGACACTGGAAATAACCCTCTTCTCTTCTGTCTAACTTTCTCTCTGGTTCTCTTCCTCCATATTTTCTTATTCCTTGGTCTTTTTTGCTGCATCTTCATCCAGGTCACATCTTCTAGTGATAGGTGTCCCATATTGTGGTGCTACACTGAATGTAATGGGTCTTTTTCTTCCTCCATATTATTCCACTTGGTGAGCATCAGCTCCATGAACTCAATTATTATCTCTATGTCAATGCCTATCAAGTCTATTCAGCCCTAATCTCTCTGCTGATCTCCAGTATTGTATTTCCAACTGTCTATTAGACATCTCAAATTGGATGGCTTGTTGATATTATAAATTGAACATTTCCAAAACTGATCTCGTTATCTTTCCTCTCAAACCCTTTTCTCTTCCTAACTTCCCTGTTACTACTAAGGGTAACAGCATCTCCCAGTCACCCAGCTTTACAACCTTTATGTCATCCTTGACTCCTCAGTGTCACTCGCCCTCCCATATCCCATCTATTGCCAAGGTCTATTGATTTTACCTTCCCCTCTCTAATGTGTCTCCTTCTCTCTTCTGATACTGCCATTACACTGATGCAAGCCCTCATCACCTCAAACCTGGAGTTGATCTCCCTACCAAAAATCTTTTTCCCCATCTAGTCAATTTTTGATGCAGCTATCAAAATGATTTTCTTAAATTGAAGGTCTGACCAAGTCACACACACTCCCCCACCCAACTCAATAAACTCCAATAACTCCTTATCATAATAAGGATCAAATATAAAATTTGTTTGGTGATCAAAGGCCTACATAAACTAATCCCTCTCTACTTTTTCATTTTCTCACCTCTTACAACCTCCTACAAATGTACTCTGCAAGCCAGTGGTATTGGCTTTCTTGCATCTCTTCACACAAGACACTCTATCTCCTGACTAAGCATTTCTACTGGCTTTCCCCCAGACCTAGAAAGCCCTTCCTCCTCATCTCTGATTGCACTTTTCTAGATTCTGTCAAGTCCCAGTTAAAATCCCATCAGTCTAGGAACCCTTTTTGGATCGCCCTTAATTCTAGTGCCTTCCTTCTGTTGAATTTCCAACTAATCCTGTATATAGCTTATTTGTACACAATTTGTATCCCCATTAAACTGTGATCTCTTTGGCCCTGAGATCTCTTTGGTACTTTTGCCTTTCTTTGCATCTCCAGCTTTTAGCATAGTTCCCGGCATGTAGTAGGCACTCCATACAGTAAATATTCAATGATTGATTGACTGATATCCCAGGGTCACTGCAGGTCACTGCAAAATTCACCTTGCTCTCCATACTTGCTGTAATCCAGTTCTTCACTCTTTTGTCCTTTGGAAGTTCAGTTGCTCATTTGTCCCTATATCTCCTATCCTCTATTCCTTTCCCCCATCTTTGTCCCTTCCTTCACACACAAAAAAAGGAAATTAGATGAAATTGTTGGTAGAGTGCTGGACTTGGAATCAAAAAGAATGGAGTATGAATTCTGCCCCAGGGACTATGCAAGTCATTTAATCTCTGTCTCTACTTCTTCCTGCCCCCACCAGATGGTTTACGACCCAGGGGTCCTCAAACTTTTTAAAAAGGGGGCCAGTTCACTGCCCTCAGATTGTTGGAGGGCCAGACTATAGTAAAAACAAAAACTTTGTTTTGGGGCCTTTAAATAAAGAAACTTCAGAGTCCTGGGTGAGGGGATAAACATCCTCAGCTGCTGCTTCTGGCCCACGGGCTGTAGTTGGAGGACCCCTGGAAAGCCCTCTGCCGAACTTGAAGGCATTATTATTGCCAATTCCCCTCTCAGCCTCTCCATTCCACATTCCCCAGCCCCTCTCTCTCCTGGAATCTAGTCCTCCATCAGCCCCTCATAGCCTCCTAATCCGGGGCACCAGACCTCCTGTTCCTAGTCAACCCCACCATGGCCAGCCTTGCCAGACCAGAACTCACCAGAGTAGGAATCCCGGTCCCTGTCCACAGTGCTGAAGGGTTTGTCATTATGCCACGACAGAGAATCGCCAGCATCACCCCTGTAATGGCCAAGCCTCAGGCGGTAGTGATCGCTCTCAGGTTCCAGGGAGAATCCATCGTATCGGGCGTGGACCCCACGGCCCCCCCAGTCCTCCAGGAGCACCAGAAGTTCATGATCCCGGAGCTGGGTCAACAGGTGTATGGTCTCCAGGCCCAGCCAGTGCTCTCCGTCAGGCCGGCCAAAGCCCACCTTGCAGGGAGGAAGACCAGTGTTCCGTAAGCCAGAGCCAGTCCTTCGCAGCTCCTAGCCCGCCCCCTGCCACCAAACCCACCTTGTAGTTCTGCCAGTTGGTAAAGAAGTTCACCGAGCCGTCCTGTCGCCGCTGAATGACCATCCAGCCTCCTCCCTCCAGCTGCTGTTCACACCACACAGGCACTGATTTCTGGCCCAGTCTCACTTGGTAAACCCCGCTGATCCTCTGCCTGCCCTTTAGGGCCTCCAGGCAATCGCGCCATGGGCCTGGGGGTCATGAAGACATACACAGTCTGTCCTGGCAAGGGATAGAGGGAGGATACACGAGGGATAGTGGGAGGGGTGCCCTGAGTTTGTGGGATAGGTTTGCTAGGGGATAGAAGAAAGGGAAAGAGACACCGCTTCAGCCACTGCCCCCTCCCTATTCCCACCGTCCCTTGTAGGGATTCCCCCAAAGTCATACACCAGAGCCACCCCTCACCTGTTGCCTGGGTGGGTGTCCCCGGGGTGCCTGTGGGCAGGGGAGAGGCCAGGAGCCCTTGCTGCCTCTGTGGTTGGCCAGGCACCCTGTTCTGTTCCTTCTGCAGCTCCCTGTCTGGTCTTCCACTGACGTGGCTGCCATTGCCCACCGGCCCTCCAAGCCCTGAGGGGCTCAAGGAAGGCAGTAGCAAGACCTATAGAAGCAAGACCTATAGAATTCACTAGAAGTGTCTGACCCCATTGATCCAAAACCTAAGTTCTAGGATGACCCACCTATTCTAAAGGGCTAGAGGGAGTAGGGCCATTTCTGGCCAAGGTTTCTACTCTATATTCCTATTCCTAAGGGATTTATCACCTGTTCTTAGACTACTTGTCCATTCAGATCTTGGATTTGAATCTCAGACTGCCAATAATAAGATTCCTCCATATACCCTCTGCCCCTATCCTTCATTGTAATCAAAGCCTCATATACCATCGAACCACAGAGGAAAGAGTTAGATAATGAATGCTCCTAAGAACTGAAACAATGGTGGGAGCTTTGGGAAGCCCAGAGAAGGATAGAAAATCAAGCTAATCAAGTAATCAATCAACCCATTTCCCTCCTTTCCAATGCTCACAACTTCGGATATGAAATAAAAGTGAGACTGAGTCTTGGACAGTGACCCTCCTCCCAGGACAACGACCATCTTGTAAATAATAACTGTCCCCCTCCCAAGATGATGACCACTCCCTCAATAGGGACCATTGCTGGGCCTGCCCCGTGGTCCTGCTCAGGTCCTGTACCTGTTGCCCCCCGGGCCCTCCCGGACAGCGCTGCTCCAGCTTGCTGATAACGGTGCTCTGGTCGTTGACTAGTTCAGCCAGAGCGCGGTACTTGGCATCCAGCTGGTGGTACTGGGCAGCGGCTCGCTGGGCTTCCGCTAAGGCACTCGTGAGCTGGCCTTCCAGCTGAGCCGGCCCATCCCCCCGGGACCCCTCAGTTCTTCCATGGGGTGTCTGCCTCTGGGCGCCCCGAGCCTCCCCACAGAGCGCCCTAACCTCACTGACTGTAGCCCCCAGCGCAGCCACCTGCTCCCTCAGTTCTTTGATTAAGGCCTCCTGCTGCCTCAGCTGGGCCTGCAGAGCCTGCAGCTCATCTGCCCTCGCACTGTCTTGCCGAGGGGCCGTGGTCTTTGCTCCGCTCCAGCACACGGCTCCCACGAGCTTCTGCTGGGGAACCACAAGGGTGTAAGTGCAGCGAGGGCTGGTGGCTGTGGACCCCTGCTCAGCTGGGGCGGGGCTCAGCCCCTTCAGCAAGGCCACCAAAAGCAGCAGCCACCTCCGGGTGCGGGCGTCCATGGCACTGTCCCCTGCAACAGAAGGGGCCAGGGTTAGCCCGGGGGAGACAGATCCTGCCTCAGAGGACTCCGGGCTCATGTGCTGCTCCTGCCAGCGTGTTGCCCTGGTTTGGGAGAATCTAAGAATCCCGAAGGCTCAGGCCTAAATCTAACTCTGACAGTTAGGAGCTTCATGATGCTGGGCAAACCACCTTATTTCTGCTTCCTCCTCCATAAATAAGCGACCGTACCTACAATGCCCATCTCGAGAACTTGATGGGATGAAACACTTTTTAAAAACTTATTGATAAGCCATTCTCCAATTGATAAATGGTCAAAGGATATGAACAGACAATTTTCAGATGAATTGAAACTATTACCACTCACATGAAAGTGTTCCAAATCACTATTGATCAGAGAAATGCAAATTAAGACAACTCTGAGATACCACTACACACCTGTCAGATTGGCTAAGATGACAGGAAAAAATAATGATGAATGTTGGAGGGGATGCGGGAAAACGGGGACACTGATGCATTGTTGGTGGAGTTGTGAACGAATCCAACCGTTCTGGAGAGCAATCTGGAATTATGCCCAAAAAATTATCAAACTGTGCATACCCTTTGATCCAGCAGTGTTTCTACTGGGATTATATCCCAAAGAGATACTAAAGAAGGGAAAGGGACCTGTATGTGCCAAAATGTTTGTGGCAGCCCTGTTTGTAGTGGCTAGAAACTGGAAAATGAATGGATACCCATCAATTGGAGAATGGCTGGGTAAATTGTGGTATATGAATGTTATGGAATATTATTGCTCTGTAAGGAATGACCAGCAGGATGAATACAGAGAGGCTTGGAGAGACCTACATGGACTGATACTGAGTGAGATGAGCAGAACCAGGAGATCATTATACACTTCGACAACGATATTGTATGAGGATGTATTCTGATGGAAGTGGATTTCTTTGACAAAGAGACCTAACTGAGTTTCAATGGATAAATGATGGACAGAAACAGCTACACCCAAAGAAGGAATACTGGGAAATGAATGTGAACTATTTGCATTTTTGATTTTCTTCCCGAGTTATTTTTACCTTCTGAATCCAATTCTCCCTGTGCAACAAGAAAACTGTTCAGTTCTGCAAACATATATTGTATCTAGGATATACTGCAACATATCTAACATATATAGGACTGCTTGCCATCTTGGGGGGGGGGGGTGTGGAGGGAGGGAGGGGAAAAAACGAAACATAAGCGAGTGCAAGGGATAATGTTGTAAAAAAAATTATCCTGGCATGGATTCTGTCAATACAAAGTTATTATTAAATAAAATAAAATTTAAATTTAAAAAAAAAACTTATTGATAGCAGTAGTAATAGTAATAAAAATAATGTATTAATTAACATAAAAAACAATAATATTATTATTTCATCACTAAATTCCTCTTCTAATACCTATTAATGAGATCTCTGCCTTAGTCTGGGTTGCTGCCCAGCTGGTAATTCCTCATACATTCCTCAGATCTCCAGGTTAAAAAAATAAATGAACATTTTTGTTAAATGTCTTTATTAAATATCCATAACTTTATCTCCCTAGAAGTCTCCTCCACAATGGACACCTTGACCATTCTAGGAGGCTGGGAGCTGACTCAGGGCCCAGTCTGGTGGGGCATGCCCAGTTACTCCACATATGATCAGTCAGACAAACCAGTCAGGACACCAGGGTCACCCTGCTCTTGTTACTCAGAGGGAGACTTTTCAGACTGAGGGATTAATGGGACTGAGAAGCCAGAGACTAGATCTATCTTTCCCCACCCCCTCCCCACCCTGATCACAGATCCCTCAAAAACTGCAGACTAATTCATCCCAAAGGAAATTCCTCAGCTGCAGCCATCTATCTGGGGGAAGGGCAGCCACGGTTCCCATGTCCATCTCTCTCTCTCTCTCGTTTCCCAGACAACAAAGCCAGGCTACCCTGCTTTTTTCCTATGATGTTCCCACCGTAGGGTATATTTTTGTTATTCACATATCACATATTCCAGTATACCTGAGCAAATAGGTGCTTTTAGTGGTCCTCAGTGGATCCAACATCACTCAGATCCAATAGTACACACAGTCCGGCCCGGAAGTTAGCAATATCCGGCATCCTGAGGTTGGGCTTCTCTTTAGGTCTGATGAGACTGTCCCCATCGACCCTGGGCTTCCCTGGCATTTAATGGCCTAGAGGGGCTCCTTTGGCCACTAAGCTTGGGATCGCCTCCTGTGGGGACGGGATCGGCGGACAGGCCTAGATGTGCCTCAGAGGGTCGAGTCTGGGTCCGCCTCTCCTAGGGCTGATGGGAGCCCCCCATCTATGCTGGGGTTCGGGATCAGGGTACTCACCAGCCACAGCTCACGGCTCCTCAAGCTTGCCCCTCTGGCCTGTGCTGTGTTCGCTCTCTGTGGTGTGCAGAAAGGGAATCTTGTTGCAGAGATGCTGCTGACCGCCCAGCCCTGGTGCCTGTCCCCCATGTCCCCGCCCTCCCTAGAACCACCCCTGGAGCTGCACAATCTCTGCCCAGGAGCCCAACTGTAAACATCTGTGGGGTCTGTTTGTAAGAATTTCTGCAGATGCTCAGAATCTATCCCATGCCTGTGGCCCTTCCCCCACTGGTCACTGACTCTCTAGCCTGTCCCCTCCCCTCCCTACCGGTTCTTCCTCTCTTTTCCCCCATTGACTGTTGGAATCTTTACAAACTGTTAAGTCATTCTCCAATGAGTAAAGGTGTGAACACAAGCATTATATCAATTAGTTCTACTTAGTACCTTGTTTCAGGTTCTGGCCCAAAACAGCTCCTTGTAAGATCAGATCAGTGACACTGACCCGTGCTAAATTAGATAATTATTGTCTCTATCAACTCTAATGACTTATAGTTTGTAAAGGTTCCAACAATTGACCACTAACAGTTCCCTGTCCA
The DNA here is from genome assembly GCF_016432865.1 of Antechinus flavipes. Classification (NCBI taxonomy): domain Eukaryota; kingdom Metazoa; phylum Chordata; class Mammalia; order Dasyuromorphia; family Dasyuridae; genus Antechinus; species Antechinus flavipes. Next base: position 653,155,352 of record NC_067398.1, read on the forward strand.
GAGGCAGAGAGTGAGACTGACACGGACCCCAGAGGTCAGAGTGGCCCCACAGACACTAACAGAACACCAGCACGATCATACACCACTGCCTATAGTCAGAGATCTCAGCAGGAACATCCATGCTGTCCTGGATACAGAAATAAAACCTGACACCCAGCTACGGCCGGAACACACATATTGATGCAGAAATAGGAGCACACGGATACTACTCTCCCATTATTCTCTTCTTTGTGAGGAAAACAGACAGATCTTCTTCCCAGCATCCTCTTCTTAAGCCAGCCCCCTTATACACACACCCAAAGCTTTTCCCATCCCTCGACACAGCAAAGACCAGGAGGTCACTGAACCTGAACAAAATAGAGAGGGGGGAGGGAGAGAAGGAGGGAGAGAGAGGAGAGAGAGAGACAGAGAGAGGGAGACAGAGAGACAGAGACAGAGAGAGAGAGACAGAGAGAGAGGGAGACAGAGATACAGAGAGAACAAGAGTGAGAGACAGAGACATTCACAGAAAGACAAAGAGACAGAGAGAGAGAGACAGGAAGACAGAGAGACAGAGAGAACAAGAGTGAGAGACAGACATTCACAGAAAGACAGAGAGAGAGAGAGAGAGAGAGAGACCGAGAGACCAAGAGAGACAGAGACAGAGACAGAGAGGAGAAGAAGAAGAAGAGGGAGAGGGAAAGGAAGAGAAAGAGAGAGAGAGAGAGAGAGAGAGAGAGAGAGAGAGAGAGAGAGAGAGGAAGACAGAGAGACAGAGACAGAGAAAGAGACAGAGAGACAGAGAGAGGGAGACAGAGAGAACAAGAGTGAGAGACAGAGACATTCACAGAAAGACAAAGAGAGAGAGAGAGAGAGACAGACAGACAGACAGACACAGACTCAGAGACAGAGGGAGGGAGAGGGGGAGAGAGAGACAGAGAACAAACAAGAGAAGGAGAGAGAAAGAGAGAGACAGAGACAGAGAGAGGGAGAGAGAGGGAGAGAGAGAGAGAAAGAGAGAGAGAGAGAGAAAAGGAATGAGGGAGGGAGGGAGGGAAAGCAAGAGTGAGATGGAAGACAGGGACAAAGAAAACCAAGAGAGATAAATAATAAAACAGATACAGGGTAATGTACAAGGATGGAGTAACAAAGAACGAAAGAAGTAGCCCTGGATTTGGAGTCAAAACAAATCTGAATCCTTGCTTGGGCTCTAGTTGTGTGATCTTGGGCACCTTTCTTCCCTCTCTGATGCCATTTTGCTTGTTTTATCTGTGACTCTGGATGGTCTCTAAGGTTCTGTCTGGATCTAACGTGATCAAAGAAAAAACATTCTGTATTTTGAACACAAACCTTTCAGAAAGGTGGGTAATCCTAGGACTTAGGCCTTATGTGAATATGATCAGAAATCCCAAATTTAACCCCTAATTAAAATTATGCTAAGTTCTTTTTGTTTTATTTTAAGTTGATTGGTTGTTGAAGTTTTTTGTTGTTTGTTTGTGTTTGTTTAGGAATAGAAATGACCAATCTTATTATCTCCCCCCAAAATATCTCTCGGAGAGAAGTCAGTTTGAAGTTGCAACCTATGATATTATGGAATTTTTTTTTTATTTACAATTGCAAGAACTTTTGTTCCACTTTGTACACTACTGCCTAGCCTCCTATAGTCAAAGATCTCAGCAGGAACATCCATGCTGTCCTGGATACAGAAATAAAACCTGACACCCAGCTACGGCCATGAACACACATATTGATGCAGAAATAGGAGCACACGGATACTACTCTCCCATTATTCTCTTCTTTATAAGGAAAACAGACAAATAAATAATTATTTTCCCCTCCTTCCCCCCAGCCCCTCCCCCAGATGGCAGGTTGACCAATACATGTTAAGTGTGTTAAAGTATAAGTTAAATACAATATATGTATACATGCTGTACAAAAAGAATCAGACTCTGAAATAGTGTACAATTAACCTGTGAAGGAAATCAAAAATGCAGGCGGACAAAAATAGAGGGATTGGGAATTCTATGTAATGGTTCATAGTCATCTCCCAGAGTTCTTTCCCTGGGTGTAGCTGGTTCAGTTCATTACTGCTCCATTGGAGCTGATTTGGTTCATCTCATTGCTGAAGAGGGCCACGTCCATCAGAATTGATCATCATATAGTATTGTTGTTGAAGTAAACAATGATCTCCTGGTTCTGCTCATTTCACTCAGCATCAGTTCATGTTAAGTCTCTCCAGGCCTTTCTGAAATCATCCTGCTGGTCGTTTCTTACAGAACAATAATATTCCATAACATTCATATACCACAATTTATTCAGCCTTCTCCAATTGATGGGCATCCACTCAGTTTCCAGTTCCTGCCCACTACAAAAAGGGCTGCCACAAACAGAATTCTTGAATAAAGACAATTTCACAGTGAAGATTGAGCAAGGGTCCAAAGTTTAAATGACAATTCTGTTAACATGTTCCTTCATCAAACAAAACAATAGTCATTTGCAATGTCCTTTTAAAAAAATCATTGTCTGAAACTGTTAAATCTTATTATGAGTGGGTTTAGGCAATGATGGAAATAAATGGTGGCAAGTATTCATGGCCACATGGAAGCTGGCCTAGAGCAGCTTAAAGAAATACCTGCTACCTCTCTCCCACCCAAACAGGCCTCCTCCAAAGCCTGGGCCTCCAATGATCAGTCCCCTATTACATACAAATAATGACCATATCTAACATTAGGGAATAAGATCATGAGAAGACCAAGTTACCCTATTCCTATCTTGTTTGTACATAGTTCATAGCTACCATCCCACCTCCTACAGTGAGTCTTTACAAACCTCTCTTAATTCCATCTGCTTTCCTCGGTTAATTTATTTAATATTTACTATTTATTATTTTTGTATCTTTTTATAACCACAGCTTGCTTTGTATGTATTTGTTTGCATGTTGTCCCTCCCACCCTAGACCGTAAGTTCCTTGAGAGCAAGGCCTCTTTTTGTATTCCCACAGCTTACCACAGTGCCTGGCACATAGTAGGTCCTTCATAAATGTTTACTGAATTGAAGAGTTGTTTGTCTATTGCAGTGGTTCTCAAACTTTTGTTCTCAGTATCTTCATGTTGTTTAAAAAAACTACCGAGGATCTGTTCAAAGAGTTTTTATTCACGTGGGTTATGTTTATGACTATTTACTATATTAGAAATAAAAAATAATTTTGATTTGTAGACCCTCTGAAAGGGTTTCAGAGACCGCAACAATTCTTTGGACTGCACTTTGAGGACCACTGGTCTATTGCTTCCCTATTACCTTGTGAGCTCTTTGATAGTAAGGACTGTATTTTACTTTTAACTTCCCAAGTTTAGCATAGTGTCTAGCACACAGTAAGTGCTTAATAAGTATTATTAAAGGACCAAGTGATTTCAATCATTCTGCTATACAGCCAAACTGGCCTTTTTTGTTTTCTGTCCTCCCTTGACTTCCTGCCCAGGTGTCCAAGGGTGCAAAATATAATCATTTTTATTGATTGCAATTCTTAAGTTTTCTTACCATCTCCTAGAGAAAACAGTTTCTGATCTGCTCAGCTTCCAGTGCCTCCCTCACAAAATTATATTTTGTTTCCGATATACTTGCTCCAAGTAGATGGCAAAGTGGGTGCATCTGGAATCAGATAAAACCAGTGGAAATCCTGCCTCAAACACTTAGTAACTGTGTGATCCTGGGCAACTTAACTTACCTCAGTTTCCTTATTTGTAAAATGGGAATGATAGCACTTACTTCAGTCAGCCTGTCAACAAACATTTATTAAGGACCTACTATGTGCCAGGCGCTGTGCCAAATGCTAGAGAGACAAAAAGAAGCAAAAGACAAAATGACAGTTTAAAAGAATAATGGTAAAAAGGGCTAACTCGGCATTACAGGATACAGCGGGTGAGACGGCTGCCCAGGAGGCTCTCCCTAAGAGGAGGATCTGGAGGAGGAGCTCCACACTGTCCACACCAATCAGAAGGAGCCCCAGAGACAGGAAGTCCAGAGGACGTGAGCGTTTCAGGGTGATGAAATTCCAGAATATGAAGAAGCCCGGGGGAGTGCCACGGGTGGGAAGTGATGTCACGGGCTGGTAGAGCAGATCTAAGATCACATGTACAACCTTTTGCAAACTTTCAAGTACTAGAGAAAAAGCTATTGCTGTTACTTACACGTAACTTGTAACTTCCTATAAAATTAGATAAGAATATCTAAATTCCTAGAAGAAATGTACACTTCTGGAGGGCAAGAATTGTTGTACCCGGCCACAAGCCTTCGCGTAGAGCTTCATCGTAATGATTGATGCATCAGAATCAGCAGATTTAATAAAGGTAGCTCTTAAAAAGTTTGCAACTGTCAATGCTGAAAAATTACCTGTGCATATATCTTGTAAATAAAAAACTATAATAATAAAAAAAATGGGAAAATAATTTTACTTTCTTTGCTATTATCAATAAAATTTTATATATAAAATCCTTAAAAAAAAAATAAAGGCAGTTTTTGGATTTTTATTTGGCAATGACATTTAATAGGGTCCAATTGGGTTCTTGACATGATAAAAAAAATAAGAGAGAGAATAAGGAACAAATATTATTGATGCCGTTTGCAAAAGACGTCGTACAAGTTGTGATTGAGGAAATGGCGGGGGAGGGGGGGAGATTTATACTTTAAAAGGAAAAAGAAAAAATTGATGATGCTGGTGAGAAAGGGAAACGGGTGCCAATTCTCAGAATGTGCACGTGCGACCGCCGAACCGCCTAGCGGCGCTGTAAGAAGGAAGAGAAAGACGAGGTGGAAGAGGAAGAGCGGGGCCATTCTTATAGTTCGTGGCGTTTTGGAGGAGGAGATAGTGGGCGACGACAATTCCCCGCCTCAAAAGAGAATGATTGGCTCTTCGCCTCTCCATCTCTTCTTTGGTCCCTCCCCGGAAGTTTCTTTCGACGCTTCCGGACAGGCCGCGTGTAGACTCCTCGTGCTTACGCTGAGAACGGTTCAATTCCTACGAGTAGCAGATCTTGTGTTCGTGGAGGCGCCATGGGGCGGCGTGGGAAGGTGCGATCCCGGGCGAGTGGCGGCGCGGTTTGGATCTTGGGTGAGGGGTTCTGAGCGGGGACCTGGGGGCTTAGGGTTATTCGAGGTGAGGGCCGTTTGGGAGCTCCCTTCTCACTCTTCTGCCCTCCGCAGAGCCAGCACCAGAAGCGCGCACGCGCGGCGGCCCAGCTCCGCGCGCAGGAGGCGTACGCGTCGGCCCCGCATTCTTTCGTGTTCGCGCGCGGGCCCGCGGGCCCCGGAGTCCGCCAGCTCAGCCTGGATGTGCGGCGGGTCATGGAGCCCTACACGGCCAGCTCTCTGCAGGTCTGTCCGCGCCCCGTTCGGGACCTCGCGTGCCCCGAGAGCAAATCTACAGGCCCCGGTGTGCCCAGTGCTAGTCTCACCCCCCAACTAATGCGTCCCGGCTCCCTGCTCGTGCCACCCGGGACCCCTCACTGAATCCCTGCATTGTCCTCCTCCTGGGTCTGGCCGGGGGCCTGCTCCGACGCCTTGGCTGGCTAGGGCTTGAGAGGGAAGGGTGCCTCAGATATCAGGGCAAATTTCACTGTTATTCCTGGCATTTCCCTCCCCTCTGCCCTTCTTTGGTCTTAACCTGTAGTTCCCTTGCTTTAGTACCATAGAGATTTATAAGAGAAAGACTTGGAAATCTGCAGTTTTTCTCCAATTTTTAGACCAGGAGAGTGGCCTGGGCATCCCTACAAGTTGTGATTTACCCCTGGTCACATAACTAATACACTTGGCCCAGGCACTTCTTACGCCAATCCTCACCTACCTCACATAATTATAAAATGTGGTGAAGTTCTCACTTCACAGGGCTTTTGTTATCTTATACTTCACCAACCAGCTCCTGTTTTTGGATCATAATCAGGCCCAGAATAGCAGTCCTCTTCTGAAATTTTCCCTACACTGTCAGCATTTATCGTTCTGTGGTTATCAAGCCTCACCCACGTGCTCTTTGCCATATGCATTCTCCCTCTGATTTGTATGTTTCCTCATGTTTCCATGATGCTGGTTGGTGTGTAGATAACCGATTGAGAGGGAGGAAGGAAAGCTCTCAGATCTTGCCAGACTTCAAGGCCTTTGGTAAAGAACTGCTGGTGAACCATACCTTTGTTATCCTGGGATGGACTACCCTAAACTTTTAGAGATTTATGTCCAGGCTCCTCACAGGGTCCTGTCCCCTTAGGTTTCCAGATTTTCCCACATTGATTTCTATAGGAAACTGCTGGTTAAACCCTCAAACCTCTTTGTTTTTCTTTTCTTTTTTTTTTTTTTTTTTAATAAGGCATATCCTCCCATAGTCCCATTCTAGTCTTAAGTCAGATTCCCATCAACTGTCAGAAAATATAGAAAGGCAAATTCAACTCTACATTAAAAGGAGCCCAATTCAAATACCACTTCTGACATTTACTAGCTGTGTAACTGGGCAAATCACTTACTGAACTTCAGTTTCCTTATCTGTAAAGTGAAGTGATGGGCTCAGTGGCTATCTGGCTCTGGATGGATCCATGACCCTGTCTTTGGTTCATTTTGTCTGAGGCCATGGCTTTCATTATAGCCCCTCTTCTGGCACGTGTCATCTCCCCCATATTCAGATATTGGTCTGGATTACAGACATATTTGAATGATGTTACATTTAATTTCCCAACATATCTACATAATCAAGTTAATAAGTCTTGAGGCAAATTTCCTTATTATAAGTCATAGCTCAGAAATAATGATTAAGTCCCTGAGTCTCCCAAGTAAGTTCCCCACAATTTATTCAAGATGTCCACTCCCAAAACTTTTCTTTTCGTCTTTCATAAATTGTCCTTTACCAGGGCTCTCCCCCTCCCTTCTCCCCTTAACCCTCACATCAGCCCTAATCCGCCCTTTCACACCGTTGCAGGTTCGACGGCGAAATTCCCTTAAGGATTGTGTGGCTGTGGCCGGCCCTCTCGGGGTCTCTCACTTCCTCATTTTCAGCAAAACCGAGAAGAACGTGACATTTGTGAGTGGCGCCTCCTTCAAACTTCCCCGTCCCCATGGGGTTCTCCTGTAGTCCCCCATGGCCGGGACACTCCTTGTGCTCCCAAACAATGGCTGCCCAGTAAGAGCTCCTTTGCTCCATTTTCAGAACTTGTATGATTGCTTCCTTTTCTCCGGCAGAGGCTGATCCGGCTTCCTGGGGGCCCCACTCTGACCTTCCGGGTCACTAAGGTGAGGGGTCAAATAGGAAAGTGGTGCGGTGGGGAGGCTGAGGGCTGGACGGCTAAGGTCAGCCCTGCCCCCTCCACCTGTAGTACTCCTTGGTGCGCGATGTGGTCTCCTCCCTGCGGCGCCACCGGATGCACGAGCAGCAGTTCTCACACCCCCCGCTCCTGGTGCTCAACGGCTTCGGCCCCCATGGCCTGCACGTGAAACTCACCGCCTCCGTGTTCCAGAACATGTTTCCCTCCATCAACGTGCACAAGGTGAGACCTGATAGAGCCCCGGGGTCGAATCCTGCCTCAGTCCCTGCTGACTGACCAATAAAGTGCCTCTCCTGAGGTTGGTGGTGGGGGCGGTGCTTGGGGACTGTTAGACTAAAATGCTGTGCCCACGAGAGCTGCGGGCCGAGCCTCTGCAGCGTCCTCTCTCCGCCAGGTGAACTTGAACTGCGTGAAGCGCTGCCTTCTCCTCAGCTACGACCCCGACTCCCAGGAGCTGCAGTTCCGACACTAGTGAGTGTGTGCGTGGGGGAGGGGGCAGTCCCACCCTGGGTGACCGTGATGACCACATCTCCACTGAGACGCTGTGATGTGTCTAAGTAAACGCTCTGAGGCCCAGGGTGGGGAGGGGGAGCAGGGAAACCCGGCGCCTCCGTGAGCACTGACCCCCAGTCTCCTGCCCCTGCAGCAGCCTGAAGGTTGTCCCTGTGGGGGCCAGTCGGGGGATGAAGAAGCTTTTACAGGAGAAGTTCCCAAACATGAGCCGCTTGGAGGACGTCAGCGAACTGCTCGCCACGTGAGTGGGGAGGTAATGTAGCCGGGGCGGGGAGGAGGCCCTCCGCCCTCAGAGCCTGGCTGCCGGGACCCCAGCACATTCCCGTGTCTCCCCAGGGGCGCGGGGCTGTCGGAGAGCGAGGCGGAGCCGGACGGGGAGCACAACGTGACGGAGCTGCCTCAGGCCTACGCCGGCCGGGGCAACATGAAGGCGGAGCAGAGCGCTGTTCGGCTTACCGAGGTGAGGGCCAGGCCGGCACGGGTCAGCCTGAGGGCCTCGGCATGGGATGAGAACGCTGACGTGACAACCCGTGATCACTCAAAGTAAACGTTCTGATGCCTCCGGCCCTGCTCGCTGTGGGGGACAGAGGGGGGTGGGCATGGGACAGACCCCTACCATCGCTTTCAACCCATCAGATTGGCCCCAGGATAACCATGCAGCTCATCAAGATCCAGGAAGGCGTTGGGGAAGGGAACGTCCTCTACCACAGCCTCGGTCAGTGCAGGAGGAAGGGAAGGAAGGAACAAGGGAGGTGGGTGACCTCTGGCACAGCCGTGGTGCTCAGAGAGGGCCTTCTTGCCTTCCCTTTCCCCTGCAGTGCACAAGTCTGAGGAGGAGCTGAAGGCCACACTGGCCACCAGAGAGCAGAAGCTCCTGCTGAAGGCTGAGCGTCGAGGCAAGCAGGAGCAGGACATAAAGCGGAAGAAGGAGCAGCGGGAGGCGCACCGGTCAGTGGGGGGAGTAGAGGGGGTGGTACCTGTGGCTGAAGGCCTGGGACCTCATGGGTGACTCTTCTCTGCCAGGAAACGCAGCTTGGAGGGCATGCGCCGGCTCACGGCCCCAGGGCTCGACAAGGGCGATGGGGACAGTGGTGCAGAAGACCCTGGGCAGTCCGAAGCAGCGGCCCAGGGGTCTGAGGAGGAAGATGAGGCCGAGTATTTTCGCCAGGCAGTGGGTGAAGAGCCAGATGAGGGTGAGTTGGAGGGGTAGTCTTGGGCGTGTGGCCACATGCCTATCAAACCCCCTCTGCTCACAGTTCTCTTTTCTCTCCACTCTCCCCAGACATGTTCCCAAAGGTGAAACGGCGGCGACCCAACAAGTCCCCCGGACAGCCGATCTCTAGTGACCAGAGCCCGGGGAGAGGCAAAGGTCAGCATCCCAAGAAGAGGTTCCGAGCAGCCAAAGGCAAACAGCCCAAAGGAGCCGTAGCCCGACACTTTCCTCGGGGGCAATTCCTGGGCAGAGCTTTAGCCTCTAAGAGGCCCCACCACAAGTCCTCAGCAGCAGCCAGAGCGTGAGACTCGCCTCAAAGATGAACTGAGGCCCGTTTTCTCTCTTCTGGGGAGGGAATGAATACATTGAATCCTGTGGCTTCTGAGAATGAGGGAACCCTTCCTTAGACCTTCCATGCTACCTCAATGTAGTCTGTAAGGTCTCCCTGGATATGAGGAAGAGAAGTTGAAGTCTGGTTTTCTGTCTTCCATTGATCGTGGGGGAGTGGAGTCACTTGACTGAACATCATCATGAGACATCACTGGCACAGATTGTGTCCTACTTAAAGTTTTATTGTGGGGAGAGAGGGAGCTGTTCGAGTTAGTCTCCAGGAATGAAGCAGTTTGAGTAAGACGTACTCCAGGGTACAGTGTAGAACACCCCCACCCCACTTAACTGAAGCAAGTGGTTGCAAGTATTTGCTAATCTGACTGATCCAAAGGGCAGTACACAACTAATGGGAAGTGGGCTTTGTCTAATGACCTTTGAATGGGGATTGGGAAATCCAGAATAGTTCCCACTTAACCTAGCTTCTTGCCTGGAATATGTCAGGGTTCACAAAGTGGTCTTGGCTGGCAAGGAGTTTGGATGTACAAATAATAGTCATGCTTTTACATCCCCAATAAAGAAGCAGTCACTGTTGCCTTGCTTGGTTGTTATTTCTGGTGGGCGGGAGGAGCTAGAAAGTCTGGTTTTCCTGTCTGCCGGAGGAACCCTAATTTGAGAATGGGGTGGGGGCGTGAGAGAATGAGGAAGGAAATATGCTCAGGGAGGGGCTAGCTACCGGGATGGGGCTTGAGACAATCTTGACTAATACAGGCAAGAGCAAAACTTGGTAGTTGAGATTGAAGCAGCGTTGGAGAGCCAGCCGCCACCACCCCAGCAGGATCAAGACCAGGCCAGGTGAAGGGGGGACTGGGAACTGGATTGGGGGTAGTTGCTTTATGTCATTTCTACCTCAGACCAGTGACTAATAGGACTTTCACTGGAAATCATGGGGTCAAGGGAGGATTGTGGAAAGAATGGGTTATGGCTCCCCAGATTTGCCAGAGAAACTGGTAAGAGCAGGTTCTGGGTGTGCTTGCCCTGTGAGATGAAGGAGCCAAACTAAATCATTAGTTCTCCCTAAATTTACAGCTAAAGGAGATCTTGGAAACCACCCTGTCCAGCACCCCCATTTTACAGATGAGCAATTAAGGAACTTATCTAAGGCTAATGTTAGAAGTCAGAATTCAAACTTGGCATTTGGACTCCTAAGTCCAACCTTCAGTGCTTCATGCTGACTTCTAAGGCTCATTTGGGAAGGGGTGGGGACCAGAGTTTGGTGACTGTCCTCTAGAGGCCTGCCCTCCTTCCCGTAGGCACCATGACCCAAGCACCTAACAGCACCTGCTCACTGAGGATGTTGGTGAGAGCTGGCAAAACCCTGAGCCAGTACCAGGAGGAGTATCTGTGGCCCGTGCTAGTGGTGGAGTTCCTTGTAGCTGTGGGGGGCAACGGCCTGGTCCTCTACCGCTTCATTTCCCGGGAGCAGCGCCCTTGGCATCCAGCCATCATCTTCTCAGCCCAGCTGGCCATTAGCGACCTCTTCTATGCCTTCTCCCTGCCCGCCCTGGTGGTCTATTTTTACCCACCCAAAAACTGGCGCTTCGGGAAGGCTGCCTGCCTGTTTGACCACTTCCTCTTCAACTGCAACCTTTACAGCAGTATTTTCTTCATCACTTGCATAAGCCTCAATCGCTATCTTGGCATTGTGCACCCCTTTTTTGCCCACGGTCATGTGCGACCCAAACACGCCTGGGCTGTAAGCCTGGCTGGCTGGGGCCTTGTGGCTGCCCTGGCAGCCCCTACCTTCAAGTTCTCCCACCTTGTCTTACCCCAAAATAGCACGATACAGTGCTATGTGAATCAGTCGGAGGGCTGTACCAAATGCCTGGGGACGGCTGAAGACGACCACGTACCAAACTACTGGGTCTACAGCCTGGTGCTGGCGGTGCTGGGCTGTGGCCTGCCCTTCCTGCTCACCCTGCTGGCCTACGGCGCCATTGGCCAGGCCATCCTTACTAATCCCAACATAACCAGGCCAGAGAAGGTCAAGGTGGGCATGCTAGTGGCGGGCGGGGTAGTCCTCTACGCCATGTCGTATATCCCATACCACATCATGCGTGTCCTCAACGTCCAGGCCCGCTGGCGCTGGCTGGAAGACTGCAGCAGTTTCACAAGCGAGTCCCAGGCTGTGGCTGCTCTGGACCTTGGTCTGTACCTGGGCTACCAGGCAAGCAGGGGACTCGTGCCTCTGGCCATGTGCCTCCACCCACTGCTCTACACAGCCGTGGCCTCAAGCCTCCGCTGCCCAAGACTCTGTGGGGGAGCCAAGAGTGAGGAAATCTCTCTGAGGCCTCACTGACTCTTGGCAAAAGGAGGTCCAAGATCACTTCATGACTAGCTGGTGAGTGAAAGGGGATGACAGCAATGGGGGGCAAGGAAGGTTGTGCATCCCTACCCCCATGCCCTCAAACTGCTGTGCCAGACTGATGGGAGAATTAAGAGACGACACTTAGAACTTTTGACTCTCCTGTTGGAACCCTTGCCCATTGCTAACTGGTTTCTCTTTTCCCATCCACCCCACAGCTTGCAGATAAATGCTATCTGCTGTTAATGCCCTGATCAAACAAGTGGCTAGTGACTAAAATAAGACACCAACTCCTTGGGGAGGCTCCCAAACTTTATTCCCCTTAATTTCCCCTATTCTCTAAGCATTCTAGTTCCACCCAAACTAAACTGCTAAGGATTCGTTGCACTTGACAAGCCACTTCCCTACATTTGTGAAGGCCATTTTGCTGGACCTAGAGTCCACTTATTTGTGAATCCAAAGCCTTAAGTTTCCTTCACAGCCTATAACAGCTTGTGCCAGACCTAACATACTCCATCCCACGGTATTCCCTGCCCCAAGCTCAAAACATTCTCCAATTTTCAACATCCCTCTATCCCTTGCCTGGATGTTGCATCATGCTTCCTTCCATTATTTTGTTCCACTTCCCAAGGATGAGGGTTGACACCTCTTATTTTTAAATCTTGAGCCACTAAGTGTTCTTCTAAAAATCAGTCTGTAGTCAAAGACAGTGGGAAAACTCAATTTTTGCAAAAAAATATTTAGAGCTGTACTTTTTGTAAACACCATAGAATCTGTAACAAGTGACAATATATGAAGAAATGCAAAGAAATATGGACTTTCCTAAGATCATAAATGTAGAGCTGGAAGGGATGTCAGAGGTCTCATCCTTCACCCCCATCCTTTCCTTTCAGAGGCTAACCCTGAGATGTAAAGAGATTCAGTATGATCACAAGGCATTAAATGGCAAAGCAAGATATAACTGATACATCAAAATTCACAAAATTTTGATGTTTAAAAAGACTTCTTGACTGATCACTTGTGATATGTCTGTCCATATGCTTTCAGTGGATCTGATGACAAAGCACTTTCTTCCCTTCTCTTGGCTGAGGTGGACAACAGATGGTACAAAACATGATTTCAGACATGGACCAACATGTTTTTGTTTGCACTTCTTTGTAATGAAGGATTCTAAATTGAGGAGAGTTTAGTGTAACAACTACTTCATGAAGTGACAGTAATGTAAATAAAATTTTTAAAGAACAATGAAATGAAATAAAAAAAAATAGGTACTGAATATAAAGCTTTTGAATGACTTAACAGAGCCGAAAAGTCACATGTGTCCTAAATCAGGAGAAGGGGTGGGAACCTATATTGAAAGCCACAGGGAGGGAAGGATGGTGCCACCTGGTGAGAGCTCTCAGCCCAAGTCTGCCCAAGGAAACTGCTAGAACTAGGGACAGCTTGGGGCTTCTTGCTGGTTCAAGATGTGTTCCTGAGAATTAGAATAAAAAAAAGAGACTGGAAGCAGGTGCGAATATTTATTGCCCGTGGCCAGTAGGAGGCTTCCATTCCAGCCCCATCCCTCAGAGTCAGGTCCTTTTCCAATCCAGGCAACTGTGTAGTAAGTGGACATAACGACCTCAGTTGGTTGAAGGTCTGTAGAAATGACAAAAAGATAGTTAGGATTTCTTGGTGGAAAGAACACAACCCAGAAATGATTCATGTCCAGGACAGAGGACCTAGCTCCAAAGGCTCAGGAATCCTAGTTGAGATGGATGATGGGGAACAGGAGAAACTTACTTGGCCCATTCCACATTGAGAATGAGATGGTCATAGCCAAATCCTGACACGCCAGCAATGGCACGAGCAGCATCCTCCCGCCGGTGGAAGCTAATGAAGGCAAAGCCCTAGGGGAGACATTAAACATGTATCAGCCTTCCCTCCACGCAGAACACAACCTCTATACCCCAGTGTTTTATCATAACTCTTCAGCCAGAAAATACCTGTCAACAGCCCTACCTTGGACTGGCCAGTGGTCTTGTCTTTGGCCAGGTAGATTCTGGAAATGGAACCAAATGGCCTAAACAGCTCCTGCAAGTCAGTCTCTCGAGTGTCTTCTGACAGGTTAGTGACTCGGATGGTGGCATTGTCATCCGCTGGGAGAGACAAGCACAAAGGGTGTGACTTGGAGAGGCCCAGCCCCACCCCAACAGTAATGCTAGATAATTACAAGGTGCCTGCTAGTCCCATGGTGTCACAGCCCACCCGCAGCCCGGGGGGAGGAGGGGGGGAGAGGGAGGGAAGGCAACAGGGGGGAGGGAGTGTAAAGCAGAATTCAAGGCAGGAACCAGTCTACAAATGATTGCGGATTTGGTTTGGCTATTGATGCAGCCCAGCAATATTGTATATTTGTATTGTATTCAACTGCCTGCCAAGTTCCATTCTTTCAAACCTTCCAATTTCTCTTCCAACCCCCAATACCCAATCTTGTCCTAATGCAAATGAAGATGACTGGGGACCACCAATGAGACCTAGGCTGTATCTTCTTCCTATGCTCTTGATCTTGTTTCTCTCCCATTTTTCTCTAAGATTTTGCTGCTACAGGCCTCTCCCTTTCTCTTGCATCTGATCCCTACCTTGCCACTTGCTTTTTCATTTTCCTACAAATGTGTTCAGGGGGTCCCTGCCTCCACTTCCCCTTCTCTTTTCCTCCTAAATTTTTCCTAAGCAAAATTATGTCATAGCAAGGCACAGTTAAAAAATTTTCTTCAATGGCTCAACACTGAGTCAATTCAAACTTCTGTCATTGAAGCCATGCTACAAACAGGTTAACACTCCATGATTGATCTTTTCTCATATTGGAGTAACAGGCCTAAACTGACCCTGAAGAGACACAGCCCTCTCAAACTATGTTTTGTTCTTTTTGCTGCTTTCCTGTCAATCAAATAGATTTCTGCTCTTCTGTGAAACCCAGTTTCTTCAGGATAGCCCAGTGAGATGAGCTTCTCTCTCAGATTTCACATGGTATATTTATTTTTGCAATTTATGAATTTAACTGTAGAATAACACTGTACTGGTGTGTTATTCCCCTACATAAGCTGTAAGCTTTGTGACAGCAGGGACCCTGTCCAGTAACGAGGCACATACTTTCTTATAAGCGCTAAGCAAAGGACTCCCACTAACCTGTTGCCTTCCAACCCAACTTCAGACCAGCCCAACCTTGCCCCACCAGGGTCCCATCCATACCTCTCCTGTTGGGCTGCATGGATTCCCCTCTGCGACTTGCTCCATCTCGAAGACTTGGGGGTACATATTTCCCTGTCTTGCTCTGAGCTGCTTGCACAGGCTCCAGCTCTGCAGACATAAATACAGGCTGTTAAGAGCCCAGGGCTTGCCCTGAATCTCCCCCATCCCTCAACAGCCTCAGCCAGAATCCTATGAAGGAGACTCCCATTTTGTTGAAGCTTCCCTTTCCCCCAACCATAGGCCCTCCAGGGCCAAACTTCTACGGCCCATTAACGGTGATTTTCACAAAATCACTAAGTTACAGACACACCCATACACCCAACAGCCCAGGTCCCACCTCCAGGCATCTTTTCCTTCTCCCCAGTAGACAGCCCCAGCTGTTCAGCCAGTTCCTTCTGCATAGGTCCTAGGGTGTCTTTGTAGGGACAACGTGTGGTCCAGTGGTCACCCTTGCAGATTCGACATGACACAATCTTCTGACCCTTCAGCTTGTTCATTGGGTCCTCCTCTTCTTGGCAATTCAGATCCTGGAGACAGGAGTGGTGGGCTTGAAACGTGCCACGAGGGGACTGCTCCCACCCAGCCTTCAAAATCTCTTTCCCAGCTTCCACATCCATAAATTACCTCTTTGCTGGTAATAAATGTCATAGAAACATCATCACTGACTGTAGTGGTAGCTACATTTGGGCCAGGGGGATCAAACTGTGAGTTGCCAAATTTCTTCCAGTTCTGTGAACAGGAAAAGTCATTCACTGGGTTAGGAAAAGGGCTGGGAAGACCTAGACACATGAGGGTTTTTGTGAAACTCCCTAAAGGAGTTCAAGAAGTAGAAAACTCTCAAGAAGAATATATTTCTGGAACAAAAGTTTTCCCTACTGTATCTGACTTCCAGTCATGAGGACCTCCTGAGGCAGCCCATATATAATATTCAAATAGAACCAAGAGCTTCCTTTCTGCCCCTGTCCCTCCCCTCCTAGGCAGAAAATCAAGTCTAATCCTTCCTCAACAAAACTGCCTTTTTAAGTGGAGGAAAGGTGAGATGAGGAAAGCACTTTATTAAACTTAAAACCTTAAAAGGAAGAAATAAGGAAGCAATATCAGTTAGTCTGTAAAGTGAGAAGTAATTAGCAATAGGTTAAAAGGTACTGAATTCAGTAGCAATCTTGGAGCAATGAGTGTATACAATTACATCTACCATGGGCCTTCCTCATTTTCTAAGTCTACCTGCTTTTATATTCTCACAAACCTAAATATTTTAGCTTTGGATTCAGCCTATTCATAATTCTCATCTTTCCAGACTGGAAAATATTCCTATTCCGAATCCATTCTCATGTGTAGTTCTCCTTTTTATTCTGATTTCCCTTATTTAACTCCTGTTTTTAAACTTTTTCCCATTCCAAGAAAACTTCCTTTCCTAAATATATATATCCAGCCCAGAACCAGTAATATTGCAGGATTCTCACTGTTCCTGGCTTAAGAGTATGTAAAATCATTAAGTCCAATTGCTCATATTTATGTAGATTTTTAGGGTTTTCAAAGAATAGTTCTCACAGTTCTGTGAATTAAGTGGAGCTTTACTATATCCATTTTAAAGATGAAGAAACTAAAGTTCAAAAAACTTAAATGACTTGTCTAAGAATATGCAACTGCTCTAAATATTGGGATCAGGATCAAAAGCCAGGTGTCTCCTAAATGAGTCTAGTACTACTTCCACTGAATAATGCTCTATAAGGTAATGTAAGAGAATATTAAGAAGGGACTTGAAGAAAGATATGGAAACAAGATATATTGTCCAATCGCGAAATAGTCCTCACCTTTCTCCTTGCAACAGCCTTAGATGCCTTCCGAGTTTCAATCCTGAAGGTACGGACAATCTGTAAAACAGACAAGAAAAAAAGAGAGACTGAGGAAGGATCCAAGTGGATTAGTCAGTAAATGCCACAGAGGAATTGGGAGAGTCCACCATCCTACACAGCAGCCCTGAATTCTACCTCTCCTTTAGCTAAGATCATCAAATCAATACTTTCATTGCTATTAGAAAATGTGTCAGTGAACTCTCCAATGACTTCAAACACCAATCCTATTAACTTTTTGGATCAAAACAATCCTTTATAAAGGCATATATGTTAACAGTACCCTATATGTACATACATATGTATATATGTATATATATGTATACACACACACAAATTTTTTTTAATTTATATATTATAAAATTATGTACATATATATATGTATGTATAGTGTATATATAGTATGTATAGTCTCCCAAATGAGAAGCACCTTGAGAACAAGAATTGTATTCTAATTGTACTCATATCCTTAGTATGTTCAACCAATGGTGTTTTTTTTTTTAATTGTTGTTCTTTTTTTTTTTTTTTTTCCCATTTATGGGGCCCTCAAACCTGACTAATCCAAAGGACAGAAAAGGTAGGAAGGGATATAGAAACTAGCATGGCCCACCTTGAACTTCTTGCCGTCTTCTTCTACCTTATATTCAGTGATGGTTTTAATATTTCCATTGATGACTTCCTTGGGGGCAGGGAGAGGAGCTGGGGAGCAAACAGCAGAGGGAAAGAATAGATGGAATGGATGGAGATTAAGACGGCAGAGTCTCCCTCCTGGGGACAGGCAGGCAAGCAGGCGCCCACATATATGTACACACACACACACACACACACACACACACCCCAAAGCGCACAAACAGCACTCGCACACACAAACAAGCACACGTACAATCAGGACACTCACCACCCGGTAGTAGCTCCGGCTCATTGGTGGGCTCTCCTGTGCTCAATGGAATCCCCTTGAGAAGCTCACTGGTGACACACTTGTCTGGGGGGAAAGGGCAGTGATCAGGCTAGAGTCTGGGGGAAGGCTGGAGGGAAGGGCCAGGCCAGGAGTGGGGGAGGGGTGGAGAATGGCTTGAGGGCGCGCGGCTTTTGGGTCAGCCGGACGGGACTCACCATCGTCTCCTTCTTCTTCCACCTGGTCGGCCCAACTGGGCTTCGAGCTGCGGGAGGAAAGAGCCTTTCAGGGAAGCCCAGGGTCCGGTGCCGCCAGATCCCTTCGCCCCTGACCCGTCTGCCCAGCCGGCTCCGGACTGCAGGCCTCGGCTCCGGCCCAGACGCCGGGGACACAGTCAGCTTCCCGCTCCCGCTCCCGAATCCGGCCTGAGAGTATACTCCGCCCTCCCGTTCCCATCTTCGGCGTCCGGGACCCCAGCCCCATCCCGACCCGGGGCCCGTTTTCTCACTCAAAGTCGCCGGTCGGCATCGTCCGGGATCTTCCACGCAGCCTGAGCCCGGGCCAAAGACCGGAAGAGGAAATGGATTCTAATATCCACTTCCGCCGCTTCGACTAGGGGGCCCTCGGCGCTTTCATCTTCACGGCGCCCCCTCGTGGAGGAGGCTGCCTAGCGCAGGAGAGAGCGCTCCTCTGAGGGAAGACTGCGTTTTCCCCCCGCTTCTTTCTCCCCACCTCTTCTCTGTCTCCAGACCTCCGCGCTCCCTTCCCCCATTTTGCCCCTCCTCAGTCCTCTCTCT